>NW_026128947.1:0-5887 GCF_022985175.1 Labeo rohita
CAATTTGTCAATTTCTGCATCAGAAACATTTGTGTCCTGTGATTATTTCTTATTACTGTACATATGCAAATGTATGGATCATAAAATAATAAGCTATACCATATTAGTGCATATTAGTCAAATATTAAATCCTAATTTCAAGTTTTAAATCTTTCCCAACCCAGTTATGTATTTTGAAAAAAATGCCCCATATGCAAACTGTAAATGTTTACAATAGATGTCAGTTTTGCTGTCTGTAATCCAAAATATAATCTTTCAAAGCACTTGATATTTTAGAACTGTACAACTGATATGTTGGTGTGGATCGATTCAGCATTTCTACCACTCATAATTGAGACACGGGACAAAACATGTCCAGCAATTGTAACTGCTATTAGGTTTAAAAATGAAAATGTTTTCAACTGTAAACGTTATGAGGGATTAATAATATAATGTATTTAACACAGTTATCTTAAAATTAATTTTATCATTATTATATACAATCTATGACACTTACTGTTTTCTCACAACATCTAAAACAGTGTGTCCACAGCCTTTCAACCCTTAGAATACTCAAAATTTTTGGTCTTAATTTTCCATGTTATAAATAGTAGACACTCAAGTACTATAGAAACATATTAGCTGAGCTCCCACACATTTTTTAGATAAGTATAGGCCATTATTTGAAGCATAAAACATAAGATATCTTCACATTGTCATAGACATATATATTACTGTTAAATACGTTTTCATTGCAATATTAAGATGGTTATCTGTTTGCTTTCAAATTACAAATACATAAAAGTTTTTATGTAAACCGTTTGTTTTTAAAGAAACTCATTACTGTGATATTTGGATGCAGTTTTTTGTTTGCATGTTATTGCCCCCACACCTAGCTATTGAACACACACTGGATTATATAGATATGACTGAATTATTATTTAAAATATTATTTTAAAATATCAAGATGACAGGGTGGACCAGCACATGACAGGGTGGACACATAAAACAGAACACACAAAGCATGACAAAATATGAAAATTAAACAAGGGCCACACATGCTCTCCAGGGACAATGTATCTCCTGAGAATGGAGACCACATCTCCAATTGGTTCAAATGATTTGGCCGGTTTTTGTGAAGGCAGAAGTGGAGGACCCTTCACAAGCTTTTGTTCAAAATGTTGATGCAGATGCATCCAGTCCCAGGATTGGTTTGCCTCATTCAATCTGAAGAACGCATACTTTTTTGTCTCAATCCTCCCTCGATACAGACAGTTACTATGGTTTGCATTCGTGGGGCAGGCCTGGCAGTACAAGGCCCTCCCCTTCGGGCTGTCCCTGTCCCCCTGTGTCTTTACCAAATTTGCAGAGGGCGCCCTTGCCATGCTACGCAAAGTGGGCATCAGGATCCTCAACTATCCCAGTTGCGAGAACAGTTGTGGGGACTTTCTCAGGGACCTGGCACCATATGGCACCAAAGTCCAGATCGTTGGAACCTGGATGGGACAAGACACACTCAAGTGATCTGCCACTGGCTGTGGTAGATGCCATCACTCAAACCAGAGCTCTTTCTACCAGGCAAGCTTATGACTTAAAGAGTCTATTCGCTGACTAGTGTTCTTCTCATCGAGAAGATGCCCAATTAGAGTCGTGCTTTCTTTCCTGCAAGAAAAGTTGGAGCATAGGCTGTCACACTCCACCTTGAAAGGGTATGTCACTGCTGTCGCAGCACATCGTGATGCAGGATGGCTGGTTCCTTGGGGAAGCATGACCTGATCATCAGGTTCCTGAGGGGTGCCAGAAGGTTAAATCAATTTGAAAAGGTCCTGTTCACACATGAAGTCTTAATGGTAATTTACCTGTAATTTACCAGTAAAAACTGTATTTGTGCAAGGGGCAAATATCTCCATGTCACCTCCCTATAGGTAGGATGTGATCTCATTAGCAACCATCTCCCTCGGAAGGCATGTTTCCCCAACATTTTTCTAGCTTATGTGGCTGAAAAAAGAAAAATCTGAAGATGTCTTTATCCTGAAGGTGAAAATTCCCTTGTGCTAAGAATTTTTTATGGACAGAACAGCAGCATGGCTTCTTCCAGCAGCAATGTACTCACCATTGACCCCTCTTGGCACCAAGGTCAGTGAATTTCTGCTGGAGCATTGAGAAGGTTAAGACTTACGGGTAGCATTTGCTTTGACACGCCACAGCTTGTCAACATTTGCAGCGCCACAGGTTGTAACGGCGTTCTCTGGTGGTGTCACTTTCCATAGGACCTCATAGTGACTGACAGTTAGGGAATGCTTAATACCAGGACACGGTCTCAGCCCCTCAGTAAAAACCTGAATGAGTGGATGCATGCTGTCGCCTTACATACCCGTACATACAAGGGAGTGGTTCACCATGCAAAATCCACTCGTTAATTTTCATTGCCATTTTCTCTTAAACTCAGAGGTGATTGGGGCTCCTAAGTAAGACCCCTAATGTTGTCACTACATAATGTCTCCGTTCCCTCCATCAGGGTATGAGGGTTACGTACATAAACAAGATAAGTTATTGTATTTGACAGTCCCATTCAAATACTTAATAAGGGAGCCATGGCACAGCTGTGAATTATGAAATATAGCATTTATTTATTTATTTATTTATTTATTATTTTTATTTGTCTAGTCCTTATTTAAAACTGCATTTGGTTTACAGTTAACAGATTTGCTTAGATTATTCAAACATTGTGCAAGCACTTGATAAGAAATTTAATCCTCAGTATTTGTGTGGCTGAGGTTAAGAGGTTAAATCTTAATGTATGAGATGAAGAATTGTGCCAGATCTGAAGAATGGATGAGTCTGATGTTTATGGTCTCATAACATTATTTTGTATTAATCTGTTTTGCCTCATTTTGTCTTGTCTGTTCTGTATCATTGCAGTAAATAAACAATAAAAAATAAACAATACAAACAATATTTAATCTAAAATATTATACATGAAATATTAAGATGACATTACAGATAATACTTTAAAATTTCCATTTTCGATCTATATGAAATTGATACACTTACTTCGTTTGCCTCCAAAGACATGTTTTATTTAACCAGTGGGTGGTACTTGCTTGTAAAGCTGCACCTTGTTGTGAAATTATATGTTTGCATCGCCTTTCAGAAATTGGATGTACAGCTGAATTTATTCCTACTTGTCTGCACTGAAATGCACCTCACTAATTATCCAATCCGTTACTGAATCATCAAGTTGTAGGTGTAGCATCTCAGAAATGAACGTTTTCCTCACCCCATCCCACATTATTCCAAATACACCTTTGAGAATCCACACCCTCTCAAACATAGTAAATGCCTTGTGTCTTTATCCATGCGTGACACAATCCCAATATGTTTCAGAACTTGGTTTTAGGGCTTTTGATAATGTATTCATCAAAAATTAAAAAAGAGCAATGTCCAACTGGGTGTAATGTAGCACATTTCTGGAGATTTCATGCACATTTTTAATGGTTCCATGTTGTACCACACGATTTTGCTGTTTTTCTGCTTTGCGTGTCATGTTAAGTCACACCTTTAACCGTTAAAGGAGAACTCCACTTTCAGAACAACAATTTACAAATAATTTACTCACCCCCTTGTCATCCACGATGTTAATGTCCTTCTTTCTTCAGTCGTAAAGAAACTTCATCCAAAATGCAGTTTAAATGCGGCTTCAAACAATCCCTAGCTGAGAAAGAAGGGTCTTATCTAGCGTAACGATCAGTTATTTTCATAAAAATAATACAATTTATATACTTTTTAATGCCAAACACTCGTCTTGTCTTACACTGCCTGGACTGTGTTTGTTCCCGGTTCATGACAGTTAGGGTATGTAAAAAAAACTCCCATCTCATGTTCTCCCTCAACTTCAAAATCGTCCTATATCACTGTTTTACCTTTTTTTGTTAAGGGAGTTTGATCTTCTTTGCATGTTCACTTCGCAAAGACGGTGTCGGTACTTCTGCAGCAATGTAGTAGAATGAGTTTGAAATGATTTTTGAAGTTGAGGGAGAAAATACAGTCTGAGTTTTTCGACATACCCGAACTGACCCTTCTTCCTCGGCTGGGATCGTTTACAACCGCATTTGGGATTGTTTGAAGCTGCATTTAAACTGCGTTTTGGAAGCCTTTGGTAATATAATTAGAAAATACAGGTTTATTTCCATTGTTATGCTGATGATACTCAACTATATATCTCAACACGACCAGATGAAACTTCTAAATTATCAAAGTTAACAGAGTGTGTTAAAAATGTAAAAGATTGGATGACCAAGAGATATTACTTATTGGACCAAAAAACAATAGAAAAAGTCTGGGTGTTATATTAGACTGTGACTTGTCTTTTGAAAATCATATTTCTCATGTTACAAAAACAGCATTCTTCTACAAAATATCACCCCCTGCCCATCCAGACCCCCCCCCCCCTTCCAGAAAAAAAACCCCCACATAAATAAACCTTATATAAATATGATTCATATTTTTGTGTTGTCCGTGTTATCCTTGAGAAAACCTAATTCTAACATAAAAGCTTACTTTACGATGATCAGTGAATTAGGTGTACCAAACAATCACTAAGTAAAATATAATTAAATGTCTAGCTGAGGAAATTAATATTTTCAAACAAATTTAAAGTGATTTTTACCTTTTGTGGGCATTTTTTTTTACCTTTATAAAGCCATTTTTTTTTCTGAAGGTGTGCATTATCTTTTGCATCAAATCCTTATATTTAATCAGTAAAGTCACTTTTAATCAATAAAGACATTTTAGGCTGTTACCACACAAATACAATCATTATCAACAAAATTCATCTTTTCAGTATAGAGGAAACACAAACGCTGCATCTGAACTGGCATTTAGATGAACTGGCATTTAGATGTATTTATCCACTGTTTAATGCAAGACATGAATGCATTTAACCTGCAGTAACATGCATTGTCAAAGTATTTTTTGCAAACAACAACAACAACAAAAGTGAAACTCACTTTCAGCAGAAACGTGTCGATCCCAAATTATCCAACTCCTTATACCAGTTGCTCAACTTTCCTTCCCTCTGTGTGGTAGGACAGGGAGGAGGCAGAGGTGTATAAAAGTGCGCTCTTGTATGTTGCCATCAGTGGGCGAGTTTTCTGCGCATGTGCTGGACTAACTGCTCATGATGCTGCTGTCGCTACTGCCGCCGCCGCCGCTGCTGCTGCTGCTGCAATGGTCGTTAATGAGTGGAGCAAACGGTCGGTAAGAACCTTTATGACTATTATCTTCACAAATACCTATATGCTGATATATATCTGATATGCTGATTTTCAGCTCAAGAAACATTTATTATTATCAGTGTTGAAAAAAACAGTACTGCTTAATATTTTTGTGAAAATTGTGGACTAGAAATTTTTTTAGCATTCATTTTTAAGCAGTTAATACTTCTATTCAGTAAGGACAGAAGATTTCTGTTTCCAGTAAATGCTGTTCTTTTCAACTTTGTGCTTATCTAAGAATCCTGAGGAAATGCATGTTTTTTTTTCATGTTATGTGTTTTTTTGTGCTTTGTCTTCTTACAGCATTTACCCGGAAATCAGTTTGATCGATCCCGTGGGTAACAGTACAGTGACTCTCAATCTACAGCCCAAATTTATAATGTTAACTTTGAGGACTGACAATCACAGCCTGACAATACTACAGCAGGGCTCCATTGAAAAGGATTTCTACAAATGTGTTATCTTTTGAAGTGTCATGTACCCCCCTATTTCAGCACTGGTCATTCACACCTCAGATTTGAAAAAAAAAAAAAAAAAAAAAAAATACCCTCAAGAAATGGGCATGCAAAGCTATGGAAAAGTGGGAGTGAAGAGGGTGGGATGAAGAACATTTAAAAGTTCTATTAATATTC
>NW_026128948.1:0-5885 GCF_022985175.1 Labeo rohita
AAAACATTCAATAAAGGAGACAGTGTCTCACTTCATTAAGACTTGTTTGACTATTGAAATCTCCTGAATGAATGATTCAATGACATACTTTTTTTTTTAAACGGGCAGTTGTCGCCACCTCCTGGCGGAAGAGGATAAGCGTTACAATAGATACACGTGTTAAAATACTTTCGTTTTTATCGCTACTGTAGACAATAAGTGTTTATACCCAAACTATAAACTTTTATCCCAGTACTTCTATTATTTAAATATCTGTAACACAGAAATAATGATTATAATGTGGTTGAAAAGACTGTTTGTGTTGCTCTTTCTGCGTTCACATTTACTCCGACCTTCTGATTCATTAACATGGCAGCGACAAAACCTGCTTCTCACGCTCCACTGACACTGGCGATGTGAAACAGTCCTAATAGACATAGATAACTCATTGTCATTTAGGAATAAGATCGCGTGGGTGTTTGAATCGACACCTCAATATTTTAAGGATTAATAGTGCAGCTCTAATGTAAACATGGCAAAATGTTGTGGGAGGATACTGTCACGAGATCTCGCGAAATCCGACTGGTCTCGTCACATCCCTACCATTTAGATAGCCACTTAATAATAAGATCATGATCTACTGTACCCGAGTCTATAAAACCTAAAAGAAAAGAAAATTTCACAAACCTAAGTCAAATCATCATCATATGATTCTAAAAAAGCCTGCATTTTAAAGACATCAGGCAAAAAAAGGCAATGTAACAGTTATAAAGCTCAAAAACTATGCATCGCTCTTTAAAATGTCATGAAATTACAACTATAACCACTAGATGGCAGTAGAAGACCACTAATGGCTCATTGAAATGAACACTGCTATTCACAGATTTTTCCATTCATTTCAATTCATGCAAAGACTAAATCACTATATAACATTTCAAATCACATTTAGTCAAAGTTTAACACTTCATTTAAACACATATATCATATTTGACAATAATACAAGATTATGATTACAGTGAAACCTGAAAATTATATATAAAATCTTAAAAAGACTTGCACTAAACATTTTGTCACCTACCATTTAATACACAAATCTCTTATGTGCAACAAATGTGTGTGTGTGTGTGTGTGTGTGTGTGTGTGTAATAATGCTTAATGAACTTTAATATAATAGTTTAACTATTTCATATTCTGTGTTTGTGATTGTATTGTCCATCATAGATGTGCTGTAGTGTTAGCCATATATTTTGGGTTGGACTACATCCTAAAACCATAGCAACCATAGCATCGGATCATAGGTGGTGCTATAACAGTTAAAAAGGCTTCAAAAACACAACATTTCTATTGTAATTGGCCTCGAATTGCTAAAAAATGCTCATTTTTTCACACAAACACTAGATCTTCATACCATATGATAGATCTCCTCATTCTCAACAATTTTTTGTCTAAGACCATTGCTGTCAATCCAACTGTTCTTTAAATATGTTCTTTAAATCTACTGTACCCAAAAGCCTAACATTTTTAAAAGAAAGCTTGCAACGTCTCAAAACTGTGACAAAAATGACAAATAATCTCATTCTAAACAAATATGCAAAATTTAAGAGAGACTGGGCAAAAATAACACTATAATAGTTATGATGTTTAAAATCTCAGTGTTTGTATGAGACATTGCATGAAATTGCAATAATAACCACTAGATGTCAGTAGAAGACCACTAATGGGCTTATTCAGCTGAACACAACTGCTTTTAATAGGTTTGATGATCGATTAACACTTATAAAATCACTGTTATAACATTTAAAATCACATTTAGGCAAAGCTTACAATTTTGTTCATACAGACATATCAGTTTTTTACAATTATGCCACATTATGATTACAGTGAAATCTGAAAAAGACACAAACTGTTACAAAGAGAATACTTGCAAGTAAAAGTGTTGGCCCATATCATTTATTTCAAATATCTGTACAAGAAAATGTGTATGCATGTATGTCTCTGTGTGTGTAAACATGTTTATTCAGTATTAATATATTAGTTTAAACTTTTCGTTTCTGTGTGTGTATTTCTGTGAGCATATTCTCCATTTTGGATGTGTTTTACTGTCAGCCATGAATCCAGGTTGGCCTAGACCCTAAGCATACCACCTTAAAGACCTTAAAATGCTCGAACCCCGATAATTGCTGCTTGCAGCTATATTTTTAGGGGTTTATTATTATTTAATTGTTAGGATTTTTTTTTTATTTTTCCCTAAAACTGATCGTGCAGCCCAAACCGTAAGGCCTAGAGACTTGAAACTTGGCCAGATGGTAGACCTCAATTTGGGGAGAACTTATCAAAGTATCAGCCCAATCGGCCTATAGGTGGCGCTACAGTGATCAAAAATGCAAAAGCCCTCATAGCTCCTAGACCGTTTGTCCTAGACTCAAAAATTTTATATCATTGTAATCCTTGGGTCAATCAAAAACTAAATGGCTATCTCCGATTTCATTTCCGGTATGCAAATTTTCCGCATTTTGAAATAAATCCAAAACCTACTTTTGCGAACTAGTCCTAGGTTTTTCGCCCGATCGGAACCAAACCAGTGCAGAAATGTTCTCTGGACAGTGAATATCAATAATTATCAAAAAAAAAAAAGTTGAAATTTTGACTCACGGTTGCGAAAGGGCCCCAAAAAGTTTGTCAGGTGGGGGCCATTTTTACTAAAATGGCTATAACTCATGAACCAAATGAGATATCTTCACCAAACTCGGTACACATGTGTATAAGCTCAATCTTTGGTCAAATAAAAAAAATTGCACAGCTCTGCCACTTGGTGGCGCTATAAGCCTGAAAAAAAAACATAAAAATGGCTATAACTATGCAACCGTTAGTCCGATCGACCTGAAAATTGGTATGCAGTGTCTTCTGTCCAATGTGCCATAAGGGTCTATGAGGACATTGGCGTATCTCAAAAAACATGGCCGCCATCGGCCAATGAAGTTTGAGCACCTATTAGACAAGGTTAACGGAGGTGATCGGAACGAAACTCACTGGGCATGTTCGACTCATGGCCCTAAAGGTCTGTAAGAATTTTGAAAGAAATCGGCCACTAGTTGGCGCTAACGAGTTTTATGGCTCTGTAATCACGTGGTGTTTCACACATCCACACAATATGCATATCATTTGATAGATCTCCTCATGATGAACAACTTTGCCTCAAGAACCATTGCTGTCAATCAAATCGTTCATTAATTATTCACAAATATGTTAAAAACCTACTTTTGCGAACTAGTCCTAGGTTTTTCACTCAATCTCGATCAAACCACTGCAGTAATATTCTCTGGACTCTCTAGATCAATAATTATCAAAAAAATGTTGAATTTTGTCCTTTGGTTAGCTATAACGGGGTCATTTAGAAAAGGGGCGTGGCCACATATACCCAAAAGCCTATAAAACCTAAACAAAAACTCAAAACTTTACAAAAGTTGGAGAAAACATGTGTCAGATGACTCTTAACAAGCATGCAAAGTTTCGTGAAGATCGGACCATAGGTGGCGCTATAACAGTTAAAAAGGCTTCAAAAACACAAGCTGTGTATGGTAAATGGCTTCAAATGGCTAAATAAATGCTAGTATATTCACACAAACACTAGATCTTCATATCATTTGATAGATCTCCTCATGATGAACAACTTTGCCTCAAGAACCATTGCTGTCAATCAAACCGTTCATTAATTATTCACAAATATGTTAAAAACCTACTTTTGCGAACTAGTCCTAGGTTTTTCGCTCAATCTCGATCAAACCACTGCAGTAATATTCTCTGGACTCTCTAGATCAATAATTATCAAAAAAATGTTGAATTTTGTCCTTTGGTTAGCTATAACGGGGTCATTTACAAAAGGGCGTGGCCACATATACCCAAAAGCCTATCAAAACTAAACAAAAACTCAAAACTTTACGAAAATTGGTGAAAACATGTGTCAGATGATTCTTAACAAGCATGCAAAGTTTCGTGAAGATCGGACCATAGGTGGCGCTATAACAGTTCAAAAAAAAGGTGTATGGTCAATGGCAAATGAACACACATTTTGTTGCACATAAGAGATTTGTGTATTAAATGGTAGGTGACAAAATGTTTAGTCCAAGTCTTTTTAAGAGTTTATATATAATTTTCAGGTTTCACTTTAATCATAATCTTGTATTATTGTCAAATATGATATATGTGTTTAAATGAAGTGTTAAACTTTGACTAAATGTGATTTGAAATGTTATATAGTGCTTTAGTCTTTGCATGAATTGAAATGAATGGAAAATCTGTGAATAGCACTATTCATTTCAATGAGCCATTAGTGGTCTTCTACTGCCATCTAGTGGTTATAGTTGTAATTTCATGACATTTTAAAGAGCGATGCATAGTTTTTGAGCTTTATAACTGTTACATTGCCTTTTTTTGTCTGATGTCTTTAAAATGCAGGCTTTTTAGAATCATATGATGATGATTTGACTTAGGTTTGTGAAATTTTCTTTTCTTTTAGGCTTTATAGACTCGGGTACAGTAGATCATGATCTTATTATCTAAATGGTAGGGATGTGACGAGACCAGTCGGATTTCGCGAGATCTTGTGACAGTATCCTCCTACAACATTTTACCATGTTTACATTAGAGCTGCACTATCAAAATATTAAAATATCGAGGTATTGATTCAAACACCCACGTGATCTTATTCCTAAATGACAACGATTTATCTATGTCTATTAGTACTGTTTCACATCGCCAGTGTCAGTGGAGCGTGAGAAGCAGGTTTTGTCACTGCTCATGTTAGTGAATCAGAAGGTCGGAGTAAATGTGAACGCAGAAAGAGCAACACAAACAGTCTTTTCAACCACATTATAATAATTATTTCTGTGTTACAGATATTTAAATAATAAAAGTACTGGGATAAAAGTTTGTAGTTTGTAGTTTGTCTACAGTAGCGATGAAAACGAAAGTATTTTAACACATGTATCTATTGTAACGCTTATGCTCTTCCGCCAGCAGGTGGCGACAACTGCCCGTTTAAAAAAAAAAAGTATGTCATTAAATCATTCATTCAGGAGATTTCAATAGTCAAACAAGTCTTAATGAAGTGACACACTGTCTCCTTTATTGAATGTTTTTTTTTATTATTTTGTTTAAATGAATATATGTTTTTAAAAGACTTAAGCAATTAACAGTTTGTCAGAACCACTAGTAAATTGTTATTTTGTTTAGTTTTTTTAATCTTTTTTTCTCCAGAATCATGAGAGAATCGTAATCTCCCATTTATAAAAAACAACTAGGATTCTCAATCTAAATGCAAATGTTAAACTTTTTTTTTTTTTTTTTTTTTTTTTTTTTTTTTTTGGATAAATGTTTATCTAGAGAGTCCCGGCAATTTTACTGCAGTGGATTTATTGATTTTGAGTTAAACACCTAGAACTAGTTCACAAAAGTAGGTTTTTTTAAATTATATGAAATATTTAAAGAACAGTTGGATTGACATTAATGGTCCAAGAGTCAAAGTTGTTCATCATTAGGAGATCTATCAAATGATAGGAAGATGTAGTTTTTGTGTGAATATATGAGCATTTATTTAGCCATTTGAAGCCATTTACCATACACAGCTTGTGTTTTTGAAGCCTTTTTAACTGTTATAGTGCCACCTATGGTCCGATCTTAACGAAACATTGCATGCTTGTTAAGAATCATCTGACACATGTGCTCACCAATTTCCTTAACGTTTTGAGTTTTCGTTTTGGTTTTATAAGCTTTTAGGTATATGTGGCCAAGCCCCTATTGTAAATGACCCCGTTATAGCTAACAGAAGGACAAAATTCAACATTTTTTTTGATAATTATTGATCTAGAGAGTCCAGAGAATATGACTGCAGTGGTTTGATCAAGATT
>NW_026128949.1:0-5881 GCF_022985175.1 Labeo rohita
TTGTTGTTATTGATGTTGTTGTCATTATTATTATTATAAAATATGGTACAATACAATTATTGCAATTGGACCATACTTATTGATTAGAAATTAAAAAGTAATATAATAATATTTATATTTATTATATTATTATTTTATTATTTATTGATGAGCTGACAATTAAATTATATTATTTATAATAAAGCAAAATAATAAATTATTATTATTATTATTATTATTATTATTTAATTAAATACTCACTTTTTTATAGAGAAATAGGAGTATTACAATTTTAACATTTCTTATTTGTTATTGTAACGGGATGAACAAGACGAGAGGCGAGCGGATCCACATGCACGCTTTTATTGACAGAACGAGACAGAGACATGGTCGGACAGGCAGGGTCGAAAACAACAGCAGACAGGGATATCAGGGCAAGGCATAAAGAAGTCCTTGAAACAGGCGTGGGTCCAGCAGGAGCGAACGTAAACCGTAAAGGGGCGCGACGAGAGAGATGAATCCGAGACACGAGCAATAATCCAAAAGGCAGGCGGCGTAACGTCAAAACGAGGTGACCAGGCGAGAGAACAAAACACGGGAACAATGGAAACTAGGAAATACAATAACCAACAACTCACAACAATACTCCGTGAGTGCACTGGGGGAGCGGGGTTTTTTAAGGATGCCTGATTGGTCACGGGGACTGACGCAATAAGAGCGGTGGAGGATGGGAGATGCAGTCCGAGATGCATAGTGACAGTCAGAGTGTGTAAGTGATGCAAGAGTGACATCTGGTGGTTGGTGGACAACGGGACACAGACCAGATTCGTGACATAGCCCCCCCCCAAGGAGCGGCTTCCAGACGCTCGAGGGAAACAGCAGTCCAGGGGAGCGGTGGGGTGGGAGCGAGACAGGGCGAGGGCTGGAGGACCAGGTCCATGAGGGAAGCCCAGAGATTGAGGCAGGACCGACAGAGCAGGTACCCTCCAGGGTGGGGCCGGAGGCGGAGCAAGAGCCCTCCAGAGCGGAGGTGGAGCAGGAGCCCTCCAGGGCGGAGCCGGAGGCAGAGCAGGAGGCGCAGGAGCCCTCCAGGGCGGAGCCGGAGGCAGAGCAGGAGGCGCAGGAGCCCTCCAGGGCGGAGCAGGCAACGCAAGAGCCCTCCAGGGCGGAGCCGGAGGCGGGACAGGCGACGCAAGAGCCCTCCAGGGCGGAGCCGGAGGCAGAGCGTGAGGCGCGGGCGCCCTCCAGGGTGGAACAGGAGGCGGAGCAGGAGGCGGAGCAGCCCTCCAGGGTGGAACAGGAATCTGCGTCACGGTCTGGGACCTGGGGAAAGCAGAGACAGAGGAGGCAGACAGAATAGGGGGAGGAGGCGCAGCAGCCCTCCGGGGCGGAACAGGAGGCGGAGCAGGAGGTGCCGCAGCCCTCCGGGGCAGGACAGGAGGTGCAGCAACCCTCCGGGGCGGAACAGGAGGCGCAGCAGCCCTCCGGGGCGGAACAGGAGGCGCCGCAGCCCTCCGGGGCGGAACAGGAGGCGCCGCAGCCCTCCGGGGCGGAACAGGAACCTGCGTCATGGTCTGGGACCTGGGGAGAACAGGGACAGAAGAGGCAGAGAGAATAGGGAGAGAAGCATAGAGACCGAAGGATAACGCCGCCCCCATAGGAGGTTCTACAGCAAATGCTGACACCTCTGGGGGCAATGGCGCAGCTTCTCTGATGGGGAAGTCCTCTGGAGCAGACTTGAGACCAGACGGGATCTCTGGAGCAGGCTTGAGACCAGACGGGAGCTCTGGAGCAGGCTTGAGACCAGACGGGAGCTCTGGAGCAGGCTTGTGAACTGATGTGGCCACAGGGGCGCAGTGTGCAGCCCACACACACCAGATGGCAACCGCCATTAAAGGAAGAGCAGCAGCGGGAGGTTGTGGTGGGTCCAGTACACCGGCTATCATGATAGGCCGTGATCGTGGGATATCAGACGAGGCATGGCACGGCTCTGGAAGGTCAGACGAGACGAGATTTGGCTCTGGACGAATAGACGAGACATGACGAGGCACTGGGAGGTCTGAAGAAACATGGAGAGGCTCTGGGCCGTCAGGCGGGACGTGACTTGACTCTGAGCGGTCAGACGAGGCGTGACTTGACTCTGAGCGGTCAGACGAGGCGTGACTTGACTCTGAGCGGTCAGACGAGGCGTGACTTGACTCTGAGCGGTCAGACGAGGCGTGATGGGGCTCTGAGCCGTCGGGCAGGATGTGACTTGGTTCGTGGTGACCAACTGTGACTTGACCTGCTTCGTGAAGATCAGTAGTGCATTGACTTGACTCTTGGAGATCAGCAATGACCTGACTTGGCTCGTGAAGATTAGTAGTGACGTTGCTTGACGCGGGGACGACAGCCTTGACTTGACTGGACTTGGAAGCTTGACTGGACTTGGAAGCTTGACTGGACTTGGACTTGGAAGCTTGACTGGACTTGGACTTGGAAGCTTGACTGGACTTGGAAGCTTGACTGGACTTGGGGGCTACAGCTGTAGCCTGACTTGACTCGTGAAGAACAGGTGTGACTTGGCTTGACTCGTGGGGAACAGCCGTAACGTGACTTGACTCGTGGAGAACGACAGCTGTGTCTTGACTTGACTCTGGGGTAGCCGCCGTGGCATTAAGGAGTGCCATTTTAGCTGCCCATACCGTCACTAGAGGAGTGTCCAGCACGTGGACCATCCTGACCACAGGGGGTGTCCGGATGGCGGCCATATTGTGGAGTGGCCTGGAGACGGCGGCCATCTTGTGTAGTTGCTTGGAGACGGCGGCCATCTTGTGCTGTTGCTTGGAGACGGCGGCCATCTTGTGCAGTGGCTCTGGCGTGGCAGCCATCTTGTGCAGTGGCTCAGGAAAGATGGCTGTAATTTGACTTGAGACAGAGGCAACCGCTGTAATTTGACTTGATACAGGGACAACAGTTCTGACTTGACTTGACGCAGGAACAGCAGCTGTAGCTTGACTTGACTCAGGGGTGGCAGCTGTGACTTTACCCGACTCAGGAAACACAGCTGCAGCTTGACCTGACTTGAAAACTTGACTTGACTCAGGAAATACAGCCGCAACTTGACCTGACTTGAAAACTTGACTTGACTCAGGAAATACAGCCGCAACTTGACTTGACTTGGAAACTTGACTTAACTCAGGAAACGCATCTGCAACTTTATATGGCTCTGATATGGCAGCTGTGACGTGACGAAGCTCTGTTTTCACCGCCCTCTTGTGAACGGGCTCCGCCGTCGCCGCCATCTTGTGAGCGCACGCCGGCGCAGCCGCCATCTGGTGCACGGGCTCAGCTGATGCCGCCATAGCTCGAGCATGCTCCGTCACGGCCGCCATTTCACGAGCGATCCAGGCGGAAAACCTGTTTGTAGCGTCGTGATCCGGCGTTACCGCCAATCTGCGAGAGGGGTGCGCGGCTGCTCTGTCTGCGTTGTCGCGCACCTCCTTCGCGACCCCCACAGTACACGGCGAACCCGCACACAGCAAAGCAAAGTTCATAAATGCGGCTAATGATGAACGCGGACCCTCGCGTCTGAGTTTCGCCTTTAAAGGCTCATTTATACCGCCACAAAAAATCTCAATGATTGTACAGTCCGGGAGGGTGGAATAATTAGAAATAGCCAAAAACTCACGGATGTATTGGTCGAGTGAACGTGGTCCTTGTCTGATCCGGAAAAGAATTCTGTCAGTGTCCATGTCGAATGAATGTCCGGGGTGAACGCTGCTGGATCCTGTGTTGACGGAGTATTCTGTAACGGGATGAACAAGACGAGAGGCGAGCGGATCCACATGCACGCTTTTATTGACAGAACGAGACAGAGACATGGTCGGACAGGCAGGGTCGAAAACAACAGCAGACAGGGATATCAGGGCAAGGCATAAAGAAGTCCTTGAAACAGGCGTGGGTCCAGCAGGAGCGAACGTAAACCGTAAAGGGGCGCGACGAGAGAGATGAATCCGAGACACGAGCAATAATCCAAAAGGCAGGCGGCGTAACGTCAAAACGAGGTGACCAGGCGAGAGAACAAAACACGGGAACAATGGAAACTAGGAAATACAATAACCAACAACTCACAACAATACTCCGTGAGTGCACTGAGGGGGAGCGGGGTTTTTAAGGATGCCTGATTGGTCACGGGGACTGACGCAATAAGAGCGGTGGAGGATGGGAGATGCAGTCCGAGATGCATAGTGACAGTCAGAGTGTGTAAGTGATGCAAGAGTGACATCTGGTGGTTGGTGGACAACGGGACACAGACCAGATTCGTGACAGTTATAATGTAAATAATAAATATAAATAATAATGCTAATAATGCTGATTATTATATTATTAATATTATTATAAAAGTAATATAATAATATTTATATTTAATGTTTTCTTAAGTCATTTATTATTTATTGGTGAATTAATAAATAAATTATATTATTTATAATAAATATTATTATTATTATTATTATTATTATTATTATTATAAATACTGTCTTTATTTTATAGTGCTACAGGATCATTGTAATAGTAAAGTTTTTTTTGTTTAATTGTTATAATTTAAATAATGAAAAATAAGTATTTGATATTTTGGTTATTATGAAACGTTCACTTTTTTATAGTGTGATGGATTATTGCAGTTGTGACATTTTTATAGATTTGTTATAATTTAAATAATAAAACTATTATTTTGCTTATTAATATTATTATTGTTAAATACAGACTTTAATTTTACAGTGCAATATGAGTATTAATATATTTATATATGATTATTAATATAATAATTGTTTGATCATTGATTTGTTTGATTGGTTTACTTAAAGTTTAAACAAATTTATTATTATTATTATTATTATTATTTATTATTATTATTACTGTTAATAAATTTATATTTTACAGTACAATAGGATTTTTACAACTGTAACATTTCTTTATGGATTTAATGTAGCAGTAATATATTATTATTATTATTATTATTATGATTATTATTAGTATTAGTATTAGTATTTTTATTATTGTTATTGTTGTTGTTGTTATTGTTGTTGATAGTGAGTTAATAATCGGTAATTGTTGTTTAATTCATAACTTTTTGAAATATCTTATATTCTTATATTTTTTAAAAATCTTATTGAAGTGAAAAATTAAATTATTTTAATTATTTTAATTAGATTATCATTATTATTTAATATTAAGTTTAAATATTACATTTAATATGAATTTAATATTAAATACTGTATTATTGTACAGTGCAATATGGTTATTGCTATAGCAATAGTTTTTTTAGCTATAGTTATAGTAAAATTATTATTACTACTACTAAAAAAATAATAATAATAAATATATTTTAATTTTATAGTACAATAGTATTATTGTGATCATAACATTTATTTATTGATTTATTATAATTGAAATTATAATAATAATAATAATAATAATAATAATAATAATAATAGTAACCAAATTATGAAATATATTTCAGTATTATTTAAATTATAATAAATCAATGAATAAAGTTATGATCACAATAATACTATTAACTATAAAACTACAAATATATTTTATTATTACTATTATTATTATTATTATTATTATTATTATTATTATTATTATTAAACATTTTTAAACACTTTTAATTTTACAGTATAATAGGATTATTGTAATTGCAACTTTTTTATTATTTATAATTTAAATAATTGCAATTTTAACACATTTCTGTAGTTGTTTATTATAATTCAAATAATTAAGTTTATAAAATTCAGTACAGATACAAACACTTCAGCTAAAGTTGTACTTGTATTTTATCTAAATGTAAAAACTTCAATTCAGCAGTTTTTACATATTTTAACACATTTGTTCATAAATATATTATCATTACAAC
>NW_026128950.1:0-5873 GCF_022985175.1 Labeo rohita
TGTTCGTAGGAATGTATGATCGGATTCTCCGCATTCCAAATAGCTCTAGCCCACAGCAGGGCCTTAACGGTAAGGAGTGAGATGAGAAATGCCACTTTAGCGTCCTCGGTGGTGAACCGTTGTGGTTGCATCTTGATGAAGAGATTAACATGAAGCAGAAAAACGCTACACTCAGCCGCCTCTCCCGCAAACGTTGCGGGCATGGCCATGGGAGATCCTGAGACGGATGGTGGCGTCGATGGAGGTTGGAACGCCGCCTTCAAGGCATTCACCAGCTCGGAGAAAGGGTTAGTAGCGGCGGGTGTTTCGGTGCTCATGCTGTGTATTTCTTGTTAGCGGTCTGGTCTTCTGTCACACTCACGCACACACAAGGGGATGGAGGAGACGAGAGATGAGTGGCAATACTTTTCAACAATTTATTAAACAACGTCTTATTTAAAAGACACATCATCAAACAGTGAAAGAGGTTCTTAACTGAATGCGTATGTGTAGATTGTTGAAGTCTAATAGTCCAGTGTTAGAGCCACGCCACGACATCAAAGGAAGGAGAGAGAGAACCAGCATGTGAACGGTAGACCAGACAATGAGCAAATGGCAGAGTGTCTATTTATAGGGCGTGGCTCAACGAGGAACAGGTGATGCGAGTTAGAATTCGGGTGACCGAGAACGAGTGGGTGGTGCTACCGGAGGTGTGTCAGATGAGGGTGGCCGTGGTGAATGCCTGACACTTACATGAATGAATGGAATAGTACATATTAGCTTAAACTGTATTTATTAACATAATAAATAAATAGATTTTTGTGCATTAGATAAGAAAAAGTGTCTGTTACAATGTATAAAACAGTAGCAAAACAGATGCCATGGACTGTGGTGAAATATTTAGTTTAGCAGTGCTTCTTTACAAACATTTAACAAATCAAAATTGTTCCATCTTGGATGAAGAGGGGTGAGTACATTGTCTGTCAATTTTTGTTCTGGAAGTGGACTTCTCCTTTAAAGGTCTTCACAGCAACCTGTCAAAATGAAAGTTTGCTTTAACTTGAATAAACTGTGATATTTTACTTAATGTAATAATACTACTAATAACAGGATAATTCATAAAAACATTATTTTTAAAACAATTATTTAAATTAACGGAAAACAGAATTTGGCAAAAATAAAACTGAACTTGAGAAAAAATAAACTGTATTTCATAGAGCCTTAAAAATTTATTTTTTGCTAAACTTTTATTTAATTGCTATTAAATTGTGTACATTTCATGATTCAAATTAATTAGACGTGTTATTACTTACGGCACACCCACACACTGAACATCAAAACTTACAGGACGTTTTCTGAGAGAGAGAAAAAAAAAACTAAACAGGCCAGTGCTATTCTTGAACATATGTCCCCAGAGAGACAAATGCGTTCTTGGTGACGGCAGCCTGGTTTCTCACAAGCACACACATTCATCTCCGCTGCCGTTATCTCACAAGCCCTTCACACACCTAGTTCTGCCCACTCTTTGACACCCCTGGCTTTTTGAAACAGTTGTGAAAAATCTCAAAAATCTGACATATTGAGTCACGGAAAATAAAATAAGGAGTCATAATTCATTTTTTTAAGTAGATGTATAAATCTGTGATATGTCATACTGGGAAATTCCCACAGTGCTCACTCTGGGAACGCTGTCCCGTCTCTGAGGGCACAATGAGGAAACATTTCCTCAACCTCTGGTGGCAGGATTAGAAGGAGCACACTTCCTGTTTTGACAACTCCCTTCCTGTTCACACAAAGGCTCCAAAAAACAATTATATTTGATAAATTAAAAGACTACAGCCCTCATAAATCACACAACTGCATCTGAGAGTAAAACTTTTTAATATTAATTTTAAACTATCATAGTATTTATTACTACATTAATTGAATTAGCTTTTATATATTCAGTTTTCATTTTCATTTTCCTTTAATTTTATTACTAGTCTTCCTGACAACCCAACGACTAGTCAGTTAAGAAAATATGTAGCTCTGCACAACTCTAACATCCAGAGAATCAAAGACTAGTTGAATCAAGCACTGGACTGAACCAGCTGGAGTTAATCAGAAGAAAATGAGAAAAAGTGTGTTTCATTATGATTGATACGAATCTATAACGGCTCGATACAACCTGGATATGGAAAGCGAATGAGATTTAAATTGCATTCAGGAGAGGGTTTAGTCCTTCTACCTCAAAGATATCCATAAGGGATCATGGGATAATTGAGTCCAGTCCATCACGACAGCCTTTTTCCCTCCAAACCCACCATAGAAATGACACGCACACACACTAAAAAGGGGCCCAGGAGAGCGTTTCAGGGGTGTGCAGTGGACGAGCAGACACTTTAAATGCTTTCAATTGACCTTGAGCCACAGGAGCTGTGGACTGATGGGTCTGTAATACGGCTGGGCAGCATATTGAATATTCATGATAGATTTGAGACAATTTGGCTGCTAATATCAAATTAAGCAACACCATGAACTTCTAATGTGCTTTTAATTTGGCCATTAAGCTTCCTAAAGACCATGTGTCAATAAACTAGTTTCTAGTTCCCTCTTCGTCTCACGGGAATGTGAGCGTTGTTTTAAATGGAGGTGGTAAATCGGACTCAATCATTGTTACAAATCAAAAACTGTCAATCATTTCAGCGAGTCAGTTCAAAAAGGTGGTTTAGGTGAACACACACACACACGTTCAAAAGTTTGGGTTTAGAAAGATTTTTTTTTTTTTTTTTCACAGAAAACATGTTTTTTAAAACAAACATCATTTACTATTTTTTATCAAGGCTCAAAAATTTATTTGATCCTTGTGGGGACAAAAACAAAAACAAAAACAATTCAAACACAGTTAAAAGTTTGTTCAAAAAATTTTTTTTTTTTTTTTATGTTTTTAAAAGATGCTATTCTTACCAAGGCTGAATTTATTTGATCAAAAAAACAAAACAAAAAAAAAAAAACTCAAACACAGTAATATTGTCAAATATTATTCAGGAAAATTTGTTTATGTTCTTGAAAGAATTTCTCACCAAGGCTGCATTTAGGCTATCAGATCAAAAACAGTAATATTGTCAAATATAACAACAACAACAACAAAAGTCTAGTATATTTTAAAAATAATTGTTTTTTCTTTTTTTCCTGTGATGGCAAAACTGAACTTCAGTAGTAATTACCTCAGTCATCAGTGTCAAAGGACCTTTCACAAATTGAATTTTAATTTCCTGATTAGGTAACAAGTAAAATTTTTACATTTTTATTATCAATAGTGAAATTAATTATTATCAGTAATTATCAGCAGTTGTGCTGTTTAATATTTTGTGGAAACCATGATATATTTTTACAGGATTCTTTAATTAATAGAAAACATCAGAAATATTTTCATCAATTTAATGCATCCTTGTGGAATAGAACACATTTTATTCACCAGCTGTTTGGTTTAAATTTCTTAAAAAAAATACAGTTGAGGTCAAAAGTTTACATACACCTTGCAGAATCTGCAAAATGTTTATTATTTTACCAAAATAAGAGGGATTATACAAAATGCGTGTTATTTTTTATTTAGTACTGACCTGAATAAGATATTTCACATAAAAGACATTTACATATAGTCAACAAGTGAAAATAATAGTTGAATTTATCAAAATGACCCTGTTCAAAAGTTTACATACACTTGATTCTTAATACTGTGTTGTTACCTGAATGATCCACAGCAGTTTTTTTTGTGATAGTTCATGAGTGCCTTGTTTGTCCTGAACAGTTAAACTGCCCGCTGTTCTTAAGGTCCCACAAATTTAGCATTTTCAGCATTTTTGTGTATTTGAACCCTTTCCAACAATGACTGCATGATTTTGAGATTCATCTTTTCACACTAAGGAGAACTGAGGGACTCATATGCAACTATTACAGAAGGTTCAAACGCTCACTGATGCTCCTGAAGGAAAACGATGCATTAAGAGCTGGGGGGGATGAAAACTTTTTGAATTTGAAGATCAGGGTAAGTTTAACTTTTTTTGTCTTCTGGGAAACATGTAAGTATCTTCTGTAGCATCTAAAGGGCAGTATTAAATGAAAAAAAAAGAGAGTGAGAGAGGGAGAGATTTATTCAAAATAAGAAAAATGTACACATCTTCATTCTGTTCAAAAGTTTTCACCCCCAGCTCTAGTTACACAGTTATCAGTAGTTACACACAGTATCACTGCAGCCTACATTTACAACACCACCACCTGACTGAAATCTGTTAACCAGATACTGCTGCTGGATTATTTACAATATTACAAGCAGGCCCGTCACTAAAAAATACGACAACGAGACAATACGAGCATTTGAGGTTAAAAAGTATATAAATTGTAATTTTTTTTTAGAAAATAACAAATTGTTGTTTCGCTAGATAAGACCCTTCTTCCTCGGCTGGGATCGTTTAGAGCCCTTTGAAGCTGCATTTAAACTGCATTTCTGAAGTTCAAACTTTTGGTCACCATAGAAGTCCACTATATGGAGAGAAATCCTGAAATGTTTTCCTCAAAAACATAATTGATGACTGAAGAATGAAAGACATGAACATCTTGGATGACAAGGGGGTGAGTAAGTTATCTGTACATTTTTGTTCTGGAAGTGAACTTCTCCTTTAATACTAGATGTAAGATCTGACCATGTGATTTTCAGCAGGAATCTCACTGCTCTAAATGTATCTGAGGGAATTTCAGGTAAAGAAGATAATCTCTCTATCCAGGAAATCGGACTGGAGCTTCAATATACTCAAAACCACTGGAGCACATTAGAAATATGTAATGGGCTATAAGTATTTATTTAATAAGGTGAAGCTCTGTCATCAATCCACAGCTAATC
Source organism: Labeo rohita (assembly GCF_022985175.1). Lineage (NCBI taxonomy): Eukaryota > Metazoa > Chordata > Actinopteri > Cypriniformes > Cyprinidae > Labeo > Labeo rohita. Next base: position 4,859 of record NW_026128950.1, read on the forward strand.
TCACAATTAATGAGCTGTAGAGATCATCAGGGGGTCCACTGGGCCTTTAAGACTGAGACACATCACACAAACACAGTGGAGCACACACTTATCCTTTTCCCACTGGATCATAAAACACACACAGACAAATTAAAATGCAGCCAAATCTGAATTTAACCAGGAGGACTTTGGAAAGTATCTGCTGATTTTTGTCCTCAATGATTCCTGTGAAAGGGGGTGGGGTTTCAACCTCCGCCAAAAACTCATTGACTCCACATTTCTTATCTTTGTCTTACTCCCCTTACTTTTTGATTGAACCACCAAACCACTTTCAGATAAGGAGCATCTCTTGCTGTGTATTTCTAGGTGATGGTCTGAATCAGCAAATACAGCCTCTGTCTATCTGGCAAAAGCAGCTTCATAGTTTTATAAGCAAAACATTGCCAATTTTGGTTAAATAAAAAGTGGCAAAATTTTGGCAAGTTCCATGGGAGAATATCTTAAAAAAAAAAAGGATTCTTTAGTTTGTGTTGAATGCTATCATTCTTTCCCTTCATAACCTAAAACTTGAATCACATCATAAAGAAGCTTCTAGAACCCTAAGAGTCTATTAGTAATAACACCTGCATAAACACACAGTGTAACTGTACACCCCTATATGCCAATGACACTGAACAAGAGTTTGACAGTGTCAGGCAGAGACAGTTCACACAAAAATAAAACTTCTGTAATCATTTACTCACCTTCATGTTTTCCTATAGGTGTTTCTTTAATTCTGTGAAACAAAGATGATGATATTCTGATGATGATGATCTGAAGAATGTTTTTGGTCCATAAAATGAAGGTCAATGCTGTTTTTGAGACTGCTGATCTTCATTGTATGAGCACAAACATAAAATCACTTTAAACATCTTTTGTGTTTCACAGAAGTCATACAGGTTTGAAACAACATGAGGGTGAGTAAACGATGACAGATTTCTCTTTTTTGCCTTAACTATCTATTTATTAAACAATAACAATGGTAATGGCTCACAGT
>NW_026128951.1:0-5872 GCF_022985175.1 Labeo rohita
GATTCTCTCACACTCGCTCATGATGCTTTGAGACGGGTATAACTGCAGCCTGGAGATCTACAAATGGGGGCGGGAGCTCCAAAACAGGGTGGGCACTTCAAAATAGGGTGTGGTTTCCTCCCTTTGACAGACAGGCACATGACACGCATGCGTAAATTTTCCCCCAATCCACTTCAGCACAAACTCCGCCCCACAGCTGATTTTAAAGATTTTATTGGTTGTCAATCACAGTGTTGATTTCCTACACTATGCTACACAAATGCTGACCCCTAAACCTCCCCCACACCTGACCCTAACCTTAACCAGTGAAACTGACTGCACGGCAGGATTAAAGCTGAATATTGTGGCAGATAAACAGTTAATAAGATCATGCGATATGAGATCATAGGGCCGTTCTGTAACTCACCAACCAGACCTCACCAAAAAATTTTACCTTTTTAGTTACATCCAGAGTCACTAAACCCTCCTACCCTGCAAATTTCAAGCCCCCGGGACGCCCCCGTTGCTTAAAACAAAGCGATAGAGTAAAACCTTTCCCCTGCACTTCACTGCGACGACTCGTGGGTGATTCCTGTTTATATCATTAACCACTGGCCACGAGCTTTGGGGCTCTGCTCTCACTGAGCATATTCATTTATATAGCATAGTTTATTTTTATTTTAGATCAACTACAAACAATGTTTAATTTATAAAGTTTAGTTTTGAAATGTAAGTCAATAACAATAGGCTGAAGCCAGAGCCAATGGGGAAAGTTGGGCAGGAAGTTGCAGCTCATTTTCATGTAAGGGAACAAACCCCTGAAACAGCACTTTTTAGACCCGCCCCAAAATTGACACTTTTCAACACGTTATAATAAACGATCTGTATTGTATTTGGATCTGAAACTTCAGGGGCACATTCAGGAGAGCCAAACCATTAATATTACATCTTGTAAAAAGGGGCATAATAGGTGCCCTTTAAGTAAAAAAAAAAAATGGCTTAATGCTGATTTTTCTATTTCCATTACAACAACAACACTGAATCCAGAGACCGCACCAATATCTCTGAATCACGGTATGTATATCATCCTCATTTCAGACACTAAATTCACACTAGAATCAGTATCTAAATGTAGTGAATCCTCATGAATCCTCTCAATCTTTTTTTTTTTTTTTCATGATAAATACAGATAATTATGCTCTTAAATTTACCATTTTATTTGTAGTTTGTTGTTTTTCTGTATGTTGTTAAACACAGTAATGCTGAATGTGTGTCTCTGTATCGTCTCAGTGATTGTGATTGTTGTCGTCGCTTCATTCACTGTTCTCCTTCCTGCTCTGATTCTTTGGCTGATTCGGAAAAAAAGAGCCGGTGAGTTTTTACAGTTTCTCATATTCTGGTACAACAGACAAAAACATCTGACTGAGTATTTACAGATAAAATGAGTTCACACAAATAATGTTTCTATTCTGCAGCACTAGAATTCTGTTAGACTCTTTTAGAAATCGATTGGTTTGTGTGTTTGATCATAACTATTCCCATAGCATTATTTTTCAGGTATCAGAAGAGTGACTGCACTACAAATTTTAACGGGTGAATTTAACTCCCTCAGAGTTAAAATTAACACTTATCCAGTGTATATATGGATAGTGTTGACATTTTTAACACCGTGACAGTGTTACTAAAAAACTCTTAAAATGTAAAATATTAACACCAGAACAGATGATGAAAACACCAAAGTTGGTGTTCAAATTTAGCACTCATGGAGTAACTGGTCAGCACAATACCAGTGTTCAGGTGAAAATATTAAAAAATAAACCCACAAAACAATACATGTTTACATTTATTTATTTTTTAAAATTGAAACACATTTAGTGTTTTCAATGTTTTTTACATGTTCTCACAACATCTAAAACATCATAATGTCAAGGCAAATCAATGCAAAGGCACAAAATACATATTCTTATTTGGTCCATATGTGCTCTCAATGTTTTAAGGTTTATAATGCTTACATTTATCAGTTTTAACAACAGTCTTTGCTTTGTTTTCAGCATGACAAGATGTTTCTCTGCTGTTTTCCGCCAAGCAAGATATCCACTCCTACTTGGAGCATTTCAAAAGTGCTCCTGTAAAACCGGAAAACTAAATAACAAAAACATAAAAAAACAGGATAATTTCACATCCATTTTTTATAGCATTTTTTACAATGCAGATTGTATCAATGCAGCTTTACAGTATTACACAGGGAAATAGTGTGTCGAAATCTAGGCCGCAACAAAGTCAGATTGAGCAGAGGTCTTGTGCCGATGGGTGTGTAGTTGACGAGGTTTTCGCAGGGGCTCATCTAGTTATCATGGTCTCCGCTGACATTCAGGGCTGTAGAGGTCATCTCTAGGTACTGATCCACCATCTGGACTGGATACAGACTGGATCCAGGGAACTGCAGTGACCATCTGATCTGGATTCAGTCTGGATCTGGGTGGCTACGGTGACCTCGAAATAAGAACAGACTAATATTAGCATAGATGCTATTCTTTCTTACAATGTAACAAGTACATCATGTGTTCAGGGATGTGTTCCCAGTTTTGGCTGACCTAATTAATGCAGCCTAACAATGCTTTAACGGATTTGAATTATATGTGTAAGTGTATTACATATAAGCCAGGTTAAATTCTAGATTTAAACTGACAAGATTGAAGGCCAGAGTCGATAATACCCAGAATATCAAAATCAACTGCGGGCGGCAGATCCTTTTCCTATTTAGCTCGCAAACTCTGGAATAATCTACTAGTGATGGGTCGTTCTTGAACGATTCGTTCATTTTGAACGATTCGTTCATTTTGAACGAATCTTTAATGTGACTCGGGATGAACGAGTCGTCTCGGGCAGTGATTCGTTCAGTCGCGCATGCGCAACATCCTATTAGGTTCTGTACTGGAATTAGTTCACCTGTTTAGAGTCTTCTAAACGAGTCGTTCGTTCATCTTATGGGGCTGTCACGTGATGAATGAACGACTCAAACCCGAAAACTTGTCAGATAAGAGGTGAGGTAAGCGAATCTTAGTCCCAGGTAAACAATGAATTAATATTTGAATATGAACAATTTTAAAATATGCAATTGTGGCTTACCCTTGTTTCTGGTATGTGTCCTAACAAAGCTCTTCTCATCCCACTTAATGTATTGGTGACTTCATACTCTTCAAGCACATCATCTCCAGAGTGAAAGAATATCTCTCTGGGAAAAGGTTTAGAAGTGCACAACAGATAAATATAGCTATAAATCTGTATAATGTTATAAAACATTTTAAATTAGGTAAAACACTTTCTTCTTATGTTTTCCTGTTAAAAGTGACCTCAGCGTCTGCGCTGCATAACAATTCAAATCTTTGAGAAACGTTTAGGCTCGTTTAGGCGCATACAGCATACAAATATCTTCATAAAGTAATATTATCCTATATAATACATAATGTAAATGAGGTAAAACACTTACTTTAGGTGTTTTCTTTGATAAAACCAACTTCCCCGTCTGCTCCGCATTGTGAGTGAAAGAAAATATCTCTGAAAAAAGTCTAGGAGTGCACAACACAGAAATGTCACTATTAACCCACCTGTGGGACGCTTGGCGCTCTTTTTTTATCCAATATTTTAGTAATCATCACAAATTATATATCATTTGAAAGCTTAGAAGCCCAAGAATCATCCTATGAAAACCATTTTGAAATCGGACATTGTGTTACCATGGAAATGATACTGTAAATTCTTTTGGCGGTCTCCTCCCCCTTAGCAGCGGTGTCAAGTGTCATATTACAAAATGCATTACGGTCTTTTAGAATCCAAACGTTTTATAATATTGACAAAAAACATGTCATTGGAAAGGTCTGAGTCTCAGGATTTCATTTTTGGTGGTTATTTTGTGATAGAAGTAAAATTGACAGAGAAATTTAGACGTTTGTGACAGAAAAATATGGCACCCGGTGGCTGTTTGTGGTATAACGCCCTAAACAAACTCTTACAGAAACCTCAATTTTTTTCATATCAACTTCAAATTTGGAACATAACTTATTTAGACATAAGGCTTCAATTTGATATCAAATTTAGGGTAAAACATGTTATGTAAAATATGTATTTTATATAAAATATAATAAAAATGGTACAGTGCATTTTCTTTTTAGTAAATTTAAACTTCTATAACTTATTAATATTTTATTATTTTGAAAAAATTCCAAATCTGGCATAATCTTGTCTTCTTTAAAAAGAGACCAGCCTTAGATCTGTATTCTAAAGTGTTCATGAATTACAACAAATTAAGTTCGGATAGTGCACTTTAAAGCCTATTTTAAAAAAATGGGGGATGACAGTTAAAGGGTTAATCAATGTTATGTTATAAAATACATACAGGGGTTGGACAATGAAACTGAAACACTGGCCAATATAGTGTTGGAGGTTTCATGGCTATATTTATGCAGACTGGTGGCCAGTCTTTACTGATCGCACATTCCACCAATAAGAGCAGAGTGTGAAGGTTGACTTTGTGCACCGAATAGCTCAAACATTATACCCTGAAGGTGGTGCCGTGTATTAGGATGATAATGCACCAATACACACAGCAAGACTGGTGACAAGAGTGATTTGATGAACATGAAAGTAAAGTTAAACATCTCCCATGGCCTGCACAGTCACCAGATCTGAATATTATTGAGCCACTTTGGGGTGTTTTGGAGGAGCGAGTCAGGAAATGTTTTCATACACCAACGTCACATAGTGACCTGGCCACTGTTCTGCGAAAGGAATGGCTCAAAATCCTTCTGGCTACTGTGCAGGACTTGTATTTGTTATTCCCAAGATGAAATAATGTTTATTTATATGTTTTATAAATTGTCCCTCCTCCAGGAGGGAGGTCATTGTAGTGTTTTTGGGTCACGCGGTTCCGGTCTCCTGTTGCAGAGTGGTGTGCGTTTGTAGCTCCCTAGAGTTTTATTTTTCTGAGGAAATCTCTATTTTACTGCCGTTTGCCGGTTAGCCTGCCATTTGCGTTCCCACTCACGTCTCTATTCACGTCTACTACCGCTTTCCTTTCTTCCCTCGCTCTCGTTGATCGCTCGTTTTTATTCTACAACCGCGAGTGCAGCGTGTTTGTAGTGTGTTAGCCGGTTAGCTTGCCATTCACTTTTAATTTTTCTCTACGCCTTTTTCTACACAAGTTCATCAGACAACAGTGGTGAGTTGAAATCATTCTACATCTACGGTGAGTAATGGCTTCTTCTCCTTTCCTGGTAACCTGCATCACCTGTCATATGTATAGTTTATAAATCTCTGTCGGCAGTGAGGGATTCACATGTGATAAATGCAGGGAAATAGTTAGGCTGACAGAGAAGATTTCAGAACTAGAGACACGCATCCAAACTTTAATCGAGGATAGTAAGAATGTGAGGGCATTAGATACGGCTTTGGATGCGACTAGCTTGGGAAGTCCCGTACATTGTTCGGTTCCGGTAACTTCGCCTTTGCAGCAGGGCAACTGGGTGACTGTGAGACGGCATAGTCGCGGGTCAAAACACCGCTCTTCCGTTCCGATCAGAACATCAAACAGGTTCTCCCCACTCAGTGACGCACCCACTGAGAAACCTGATCAAAGTGCTCTAGTTATTGGCGATTCTATTGTACGGAACGTGAAAATAGAGACACCAGCCACCATAGTCCAATGTTTACCGGGAGCCAGAGCGCCTGACATCTTGGCAAATTTAAAAGTGCTGGCTAATGCTAAACGTAAATTCAGTAAGATCGTTATTCACGTCGGCACAAATGATGTTCGACTTCGCCAGTCGGAGATCACTAAAAATAATGTTAAAGAGGTGTGTGAACTTGCGAGTACGATGTCAGACACTGTAATATG
>NW_026128952.1:0-5870 GCF_022985175.1 Labeo rohita
TTTCCAGAGCAAAAATTTCTGCAAAAATTTCTTTACCAAAATATTAGTGAATGTTCATAAAAAAACAATTATGCAAAGTCATTAACTGGTAAGGAGAGAAATATTTGATTGTGCTAACTGATGTGTATTTGTCAAGAGAATCTGTCAGTTTAATTTATTTTTGTGGGTCACCAGGCGGGAGAGTAGAGCTTGTGCTTCACACAATGATGAGCCACAAGTACTGATGTTTTGCTGCTTTATTTAAAGACAGTAATTGTGGAATTGCTGATATAGTAAATCTCTTTACTAAGCACTTTATTACACAAATTTGTGCTATTGTTAGTTAATTACAATCTATAAAAGATTTCCAGAGCAGAAATGGGTGCTTCTTTATTACACTTTAAGTGTTTGTGAGTTACTATTAAGAAATATTTCTTCTTGGTGAGGACTCAAATTAAATATTCACTGTACTAACACCATATAAACAATAGTTTTTAAAACTCAAATGAGTTTGAAAGGCTTTTGTCGGTTTCAAAATATGAGTTACCACATGGTATAATAACAGTAACATACTGTAAAAATGAAGAGCTGTAAATTAACGGTAGAGAGCTATAAAATAACAGTATAATGCTGGCAGCACAGCTGCCAGGTGACCTTATATAATTGAAGTATAACACAGTAAATCTCACCATTTATGAGAGGATTGAGCTCCACATTTTCTCTATGTAACTGAGTCAGCACACCCTCAGGCTGAAAGAGAAAGATAGTGTCAACTACTTGTGACGCTCTAGTTTATCTATTCAAAATGACAAACATCTATAGGCGATATGAATGACCAAATAAAACGAAGTTACAGAATTTCCCATCAGACGTACCACCACCTTCAGCGTCTTTCTCACTCCATCAGTGTGAACAGCATCATATGCTGAAGCTTTCGCCTCAATCATGTGATTTCCCAGAGTCATGGGAATAATCACATATGAAACGGATATGCTGGAGTCTTTGTCAACGTTTACTACTGTTCTGTATTTGCCTTTCTTACTGGCAGAGCTGCAAACATCTTCTGTCTCCATGAACTCCACACGCACCTTGTGAAAAAGGGAGAACGAAAGTCAAATCCGCTTAAATATCTAGAGGAAACTTCTTTTAAAATAAATCCAGCATGAAATGTGGGATGATGGAGAATATTTCTGTTTTAGCACAAGACAGTAGCCTAAACTTTTCTTTTATTTTAGTCATGTGAAGCTCAAAAACCTCAAATGATTCTCCTCAGGTTCCATGTACTGTGCGCTGTCATTAGTAAATTGTTACTATGATGCACACGGCTTTAATGTACATAAAAAATGAACTAATTTTTAATATCCAATCAGATCTACCTTCAGCTTCTTTTTGGTGTAGTTGTGAATAATGGCCTTGATTTCCAGTTGTTCACTGCGCACAGCAGAGTAAGGCATCTTGAGGTCAATGAAAAAGCTCTAAAAACAACCATCTCCTCAGGTTCTGCCACACAGATGCCTTTGACCACAAACACAGAAACACAGAAGGATTTAAAGCAGCAGATCCTGAATTATGATGAAGTTCTTTAGACAATGTATTCTGCATTTGCAACTTCACTTTACCAAGAGTTGGTGACAGACTGACAGCGAAGATCTGCCAGGTAGTAATAGGGTCTTTCAGGAAGATTATTTTATCTGTGACTGGTGTTGGACTGGAACATGAGGAAAATACAAGAAAAATGAAAAATGTTGAAGTACTTGATAGTTGTTTACCATCAGACTGCTCAAGTCGAAGGAGATCACTTCAGTAATTTGCTGCAAGTCGTTAGGAGTTACTAATGGAGCTCAATTCACAGCTTTTGTCTAAAAGTTTTCTACTCACCAATTCTCACATAGCTCAATATCCTCCCAAAGCCAACTCTCATAGAACTGTGTACGTGACACAATCTCTTCAGAATCTGTATATTCTTCATCATCGTCATCACCTGTTGTAGCATAAAAAATATATGTGAGGGAATAGACCTTTTTGAGCAAAATGACGCATTCAAATCAAGCAAAATTTGAACTGGTTCGTGGAACGAAAATGAAAACCAGAAACTAACAACATTTTGACAGGAACAGAAACAGAAACAGAAACAGAAACAGAAAGAAAGAAAGAAAGAAAGAAAGAAAGAAAGAAGTGCTGAGTTTTGAGTCATTGTGATGCACCACACACTCCAAAATTCATGGATAGGAAACTATTTTCTTTATTTTGCAAAAGCTTTACAGTTTTCTTTATGTTACAGTTTTATTTATTTTGCAAAACTTTTACAGTTCTGAATGATCTTGCTTCTATCTCTATGACCAGCCAGCATTGGTATGACCATAAACAGAGTAACAGTTCTGAAAACAATGCAATGATCGCACCTTGCGTGTGGACAACATATTTTGCTACCTTGACATCAAAGCCTGTACATTTTAAAATAAAATACAGTTAAAGAAACATAAAAATGTACAATGCTCAGTTGAAATAGTCCGTAGTAGGCCACAATCTGTGCCATTCAGCATGAGCGCCGACTCACTGTTGACATAGCTTAAGTTATGTAAAGGAATACGTTGATAATGCGAGTGAAGTGCAAAGCCTATAGTTTACATAATAAATAATATTTTATTTGGATTTTATATTTTATTCATTTATTTTGGCTCGACATTTATATTTAGCCTAAATACTGTAAACTTTAAAGGATTTGTTGTGGAGAGAAGGAACTAAAATAGCCTAGTTGTGTTTATAATGTTTGTAAACATTTTACTTTATTTACCGGTATTTTATCCTGCATTTTTTTCTCTGGCTGTTTTTCCTCTCAAAACAAATTATTTCATATGAGTAGGCCTAGTGTTTTTTTTTTTTTTTAGATGTTTGTGTTCGAAAGGCCGTATGCGAGGGAGTGACAATGGCCATGAATGTTTAGTGATTCAAACCTGATGCCAGTTTCACACTGGATGCCCAAGCAGAGCAGAGGCAGCGCAGAAGTTGTGCATATGCAGAGCGGGAGCAGCATGTGCCCATTGTGTTTTCACACTGGCAGCGTTTGTCGCGCTCAGCTGAACTGCGGCTTGTGTACTGCAATTACAGGCAAGTATTGGACATTCGGTTACGCATTTCAGGTGTTCTCCAACAACTGTCTGTTTTGATTTATGATATGGGCAGCATGCTGTGATGTGGCCATGTTTCCCACACGTGCATATGCCATGTTGCACATAGGTAGTTTACAAAAAAAAAAAAATCTTAAAGTTAATAAATGCATCTAGTTTAAATAATTTGAACAGGCCTTTTAGGTTTTGGCAATAACTCCCGGCAGTGATGTTTTTCGTGTAGTTGATTCTGTGCAAACTCTAATATTATATATATATATATATATATATATATGGTCTAAAAGGGTTGTCCCTATTCTCTTACTGAGTCATGGGTGTGTTTTAGGCGTAACATGCATTAAACCAATCTGAGTCTCATCTCTCATTCCCCTTAAGAGCCAGTTGCAGGACGTGAAAATGATACCTGCGTCAAGCTGAAACTAGCAAAAATCACTTGCCACCGCATTGCGCCGGTTTTATGATAGGGCCCAGAGACTTAAACAGTCATGCACGACAGATCCTGTTCAGATGTTGAAAGACGTAAATATCTGATATTTCCAAAGTGTTTGCTGCTTCTTTCCGTGGATTTAAGAAAAAGAAAAACAGTCATCATCATCACACATCATCAGTAGTCATTGAGCTGTTTATATTTCTGATGCTGTTTATACTTCCGATGTTGGTTCAGCACTCTCAGGGAAAAACAGTTGTGTTTTCACGGTATCTAGTCACCAAAAAAATAAATAAAATAAAAAAATAAAACACACCTCTGTTAGCATATTGATATAGGAGCATATTATTACATTAGCAATCACTAATATTGACCGTATTGCTGGTCATATAATTAGAATATCTTCAAAAAGTTGATTTATTTCACTAATTCCATTCAAGAAGTGAAACTTGTATAATGCATACATTCATATTTCAAGTGTTTATTTCGTTTAATTTTGATGATTATAACTGACAACTAATGAAAACCCCAAATTCAGTATCTCAGAAAATTAGAATATTGTGAAAAAGTTCAGTATTGAAGACACCTGGTGCCACACTCTATCAGCTAATTAACTCAAAACACCTGCAAAGGCCTTTAAATGGTCTCTCAGTCTAGTTGTATAGGCTACACAATCATGGGGAAGACTGCTGATTTGACAGTTGTCCAAAAGACGACCACTGACACCTTGCACAAGGAGGGCAAGACACAAAAGGTCATTGCAAAAGAGGCTGGCTGTTCACAGAGCTCTGTGTCCAAGCACATTAATAGAGAGGCGAAGGGAAGGAAAAGATGTGGCAGAAAAAGTGTACAAGCAATAGGGATAACTGCACCCTGGAGAGAATTGTCAAACAAAACCCATTCAAAAATGTGAGGGAGATTCACAAAGAGTGGACTGCAGCTGGAGACAGTGCTTCAAGAACCACTACGCACAGACGTATGCAAGACATGGGTTTCAGCTGTCGCATTCCTTGTGTCAAGCCACTCTTGAACAACAGACAGCATCAGAAGCATCTCGCCTGGGCTAAAGACAAAAAGGACTGGACTGCTGCTGAGTGGTCCAAAGTTATGTTCTCTGATGAAAGTAAATGTTGCATTTCCTCTGGAAATCAGGGTCCCAGAGTCTGGAGGAAGAGGAGATGCACAGAATCCACGTTGCTTGAGGTCCAGTGTAAAGTTTCCACAATCAGTGATGGTTTGGGGTGCCATGTCATCTGCTGGTGTTGGTCCACTGTGTTTTCTGAGGTCCAAGGTCAATGCAGCTGTATACCAGGACGTTTTAGAGCACTTCATGCTTCCTGCTGCTGACCAACTTTATGGAGATGCAGATTTCATTTTCCAACAGGACTTGGCACCTGCACACAGTGCTAAAGCTACCAGTACCTGGTTTAAGGACCATGGTATCCCTGTTCTTAATTTGCCCAGCAAACTCGCCTGACCTTTGAGGACGGCTTTATGCAATTTCTTCCAGTACAGGCGTCACACTGCACATCTTTGTGCAGTGGTTTTCAGTTCCGGTCTCGTGTTGCAGAGTGGTGTGCGTTTGTAGCTCCCTAGAGTTTTATTCTTCTGAGGAAATCTCTATTTTACTATTACTTTCTGTTGTTTAAAGTGATAAAATATAGCTTTTCCCCACCAGATTTCTGTTATTATCATCAAGCTAATCCGATCGCTCGCTTTTAATCTATAACCGCGAGTGCAACACCCCGTGCTGTCGTTAGCATTCCGTTTGCCGGTTAGCCTGCCATTTGCGTTCTCACTTACGTCTCTATTCACGTCTACTACCGCTTTCCTTTTTCCCCCGCTCTCGTTGATCGCTCGTTTTATTCTACAACCCCGAGTGCAGCGTGTTTGTAGGTGTTAGCCGGTTAGCTTGCTATTCACTTTTACTTTTCTCTACGCCTTTTTTGCACAAGTTCATCAGACAACAGTGGTGAGTTGAAATCGTTCTACAACTACGGTGAGTAATGGCTTCTTCTCCTTTCCTGGGAACCTGCATCACCTGTCATATGTATAGTTTATCAATTTCTGTCGGGGTTCCCTGTGATAATGCAGGAAATAGTTAGGGGTGACAGAGAAGATTTCAGAACTAGAAACACGCATCCAAACTTTAATCGAGGATAGTAAAAATTGAGGGCATTAGATACAGCTTTGGATGCAATTGGAAGTCCTAAATTTTTGGTTCCGGTAGCTTCGCCTTTGCAGCAGGAACTGGGTGACTGTGACGGCATAGTCGCGGTCAAACACCGCTCTTCCGCCGATCAGAACATCAAACAGGTTTTCTCCCCCCAAAAATC
>NW_026128953.1:0-5868 GCF_022985175.1 Labeo rohita
CGACAGCGTGGGTGATGGTGTAGTCCGGTTGACGGTGACGGGGGTGGAGCCTGTGGAGAAATGAAAAGAGCGTTTAGATAGATGTCCCAAGCGTTGATCCACCCGGAGGGCTAGCTGGATCATGCCCTCCAGGGTGGCCGGCAGCTCACGCACAGCCAACTCGTCTTTCAGACGGCTAGATAGTCCCTCATAGAAGGCTGTGCGGAGCGCCGCTTCGCTCCACTGTGTTTGAACAGCGAGTGTACGGAAGTCCATAGTGTACTTGCTGACGCTGCGCTCGCCCTGTCTCAGGTGGTACAGCCGGGAATCCACCTCCACCTCGCTCTCAGGATGTTTGAAGGCGGCCCTGAGCTGGGTGGTAAATTCGGGGTATGAACGCGCAGCGATCCCGTCAGCTTTCAGGACCGCCGCAGCCCACTCAGCTGCCTGCCCGGTGAGAAGTGATATGAGGAGGGCAATCCTGCTGCGATCAGATGGGTATCGTGCTGACTGGAACTCAAACAGAAGTGAAAGGTTAGTAAGAAACACATCGCACCGGGTTCCGGATCCATCCCATTTCTCCGGGAGTGCGATCTTAGGTGGAGGGGCGGGGCGGTCTGGGGCTGCGGGAGCGACCTGTGCAGCAGCCAGGTCATCATAGTCCGCTTGCAGTGCCGTGAGATCGGACTGGAGGACCCCGCACTCCTGCCGAAGACCCGCGGTCTCGACACGAAGCGCGTTGACCTCCTGCCGAAGCCCCACCAGCTCCTGCCGCAGACTCATGATTTCCCCCGACTGCTGCTGGATCACACCCCACAATTGCCCCAAATCCGCCGGGACCGTTTCGGGACCAGACATTCTGTCACGGAGGCTTGACGAGAGATGAATGATCGAGATAAGTCCCTTTGTAGCGTGACGGAAAACTCAAACGCGGAAGTGAGCGAGTGAGCAGGTTAATCACGCAGTTGGTCTGAGAACGCTCCGATAAGTAGTAGAGATTTCCACCAAGAAATCCGCGTTCTCACACGCACACAGACAGGTAGATAAGAGCTCCGTAGAGCAGAGAGTTTACTCACGTGAGTTGAATAGGAGTCGAGACCTGACGTGGAGTCTTTCATGAACTCAATGTCTGGTGCTAGACAACACCTGCTTCCTGCTTAAATACCTGCGTGAGGTTACTTCCGGGTCCTCGTGACCTCACGTGATCTGATGCGTGTGACAAATAATATGAAAAGTTATCTGGAGACCAGCTGACCACGACACTACAACATTCACCATGTGACTCACTGGAGACGTCTTTTGAGGACGTGCACATGACGTTTCTGGGACATTCGCCAGAATTATAAAAAATGGAACGTTACCATGACGTCCTCGTTATGATGTCATTAATAATGTCACGCTGACCAAATGACGACCAACTGACAACATCCTCACAACGTACTGTGTTTACTAGATTCTCTCAACTATATGTATATTCAGGCATCACTTCTCACTGATCACGATGAAAGTTCTTAATTACCTTAGCAACTGCATAGCAACACCCTAAAAAGAAACTTAATTACCTTAGCAACTGCATAGCAACACCCTAGAAAGCAATTTAATTACCTTAGCAACTGCATAGCAACAGTCTAGCAAGCAACTTAATTACCTTAGCAACTGCATAGCAACACCCTAGAAAGCAACTTAATTACCTTAGCAACTGCATAGCAACACGTTAGAAAGCAATTTAATTACCTTAGCAACTGCATAGCAACACCCTAGAAAGCAACTTAATTACCTTAGCAACTGCATAACAACAGTCTAGCAAACACCTTAATTACCTTAGCAACTGCATAACAGCAGTCTAGCAAACACCTTAATTACCTTAGCAACTGCATAGCAACACCCTAGCAAACACCTTAATTACCTTAGCAACTGCATAGCAACAGTCTAGCAAGCACCTTTAATTAGCCTTAGCAAACTGCATAGACAATGGCACCTTAATTCTAGCAACAAGCACCTTAATTACCTTAGCAACTGCATAGCAACATAGCAAGCAACTTAATTACCTTAGCAACTGCATAGCAACACCCTTTCTAGCAAGCACACTTAATTAATCTTAGCAACTGCAACTGCATAGCAACATTCTAGAAAGCTTAATTACCTTAGCAACTGCATAGCAACACCCTAGCAACAATTAATTACCTTAGCAACTGCATAGCAACACCCTAGAAAGCAACTAAATTACCTTAGCAACTGCATAGCAACACCCTAAAAAGAAACTTAATTACCTTAGCAACTGCATAGCAACAGTCTAGCAAGCACCTTAATTACCTTAGCAAGCAACATCTAGCAAACACCATAATTACCTTAGCAACTGCATAGCAACACGTTAGAAAGCAACTAAATTACCTAAGCAACTGCATAGCAACACCCTAAAAAGCAACTTAATTACCTTAGCAACTGCATAGCAACAGTCTAGCAAGCACCTTAATTACCTTAGCAACTGCATAGCAACACCCTAGAAAGCACTTTAATTACCTTAGCAACTGCATAGCAACAGTCTAGAAAGCAACTTAATTACCTTAGCAACTGCATAGCAACACCCTAAAAAGCAACTTAATTACCTTAGCAACTGCATAGCAACACCCTAGAAAGCAACTTAATTACCTTAGCAACTGCATAGCAACAGTCTAGAAAGCAACTTAATTACCTTAGCAACTGCATAGCAACACTCTAGAAAGCAACTTAATTACCTTAGCAACTGCATAGCAACAGTCTAAAAAGCAACTTAATTACCTTAGCAACTGCATAGCAACAGTCTAGCAAAGCAATTACCTTTAAACTGCCTTAGCAAACTGCATACCTTAGCAACATAGCAACAGTCTAGAAAGCAACTAAATTACCTTAGCAACTGCATAGCAACACCCTAAAAAGAAACTTAATTACCTTAGCAACTGCATAGCAACAACACTTAATTCTAGCAACTGCAAGCACCTTAATTACCTTAGCAACTGCATAGCAACACCCTAGAAAGCAACTTAATTACCTTAGCAACTGCATAGCAACAGTCTAGCAAGCACCTTAATTACCTTAGCAACTGCATAGCAACAGTCTAGCAAGCACCTTAATTACCTTAGCAACTGCATAGCAACAGTCTAGCAAGCAACTTAATTACCTTAGCAACTGCATAGCAACACTCTAGAAAGCAACTTAATTACCTTAGCAACTGCATAGCAACAGTCTAGCAAGCAACTTAATTACCTTAGCAACTGCATGCAGTCTAGCAAGCAACTTAATTACCTTAGCACTGCATAGCAACAGTCAAGCACCTTAATTACCTTAGCAACTGCATAGCAACAGTCTAGCAAGCAACTTAATTACCTTAGCAACTGCATAGCAACAGTCTAGCAAACATTCTAGCAAGCAAGTCTAGAAACTTAATTACCTTAGCAACTGCTTAATTACCTTAGCAACTGCATAGCAACACCCTAGAAAGCAACTTAATTACCTTAGCAACTGCATAGCAACAGTCTAGAAAGCAACTTAATTACCTTAGCAACTGCATAGCAACAGTCTAGCAAGCAACTTAATTACCTTAGCAACTGCATAGCAACAGTCTAGCAAAACTTAATTAACCTTAATTACCTTAGCAACTGCATAGCAACACCCTAGCAAGCACCTTAATTACCTTAGCAACTGCATAGCAACAGTCTAGCAAGCACCTTAATTACCTTAGCAACTGCATAGCAACAGTCTAGCAAGCACCTTAATTACCTTAGCAACTGCATAGCAACAGTCTAGCAAGCACCTTAATTACCTTAGCAACTGCATAGCAACACCCTAGAAAGCAACTTAATTACCTTAGCAACTGCATAGCAACACCCTAGAAAGCAACTTAATTACCTTAGCAACTGCATAGCAACAGTCTAGAAAGCAACTTAATTACCTTAGCAAGCAACAACACCCTAGCTTAACACCTTAGCAACTGCACACTTAATTACCTTAGCAACTGCATAGCAACAGTCTAGCAAAAGCAACTTAATTACCTTAGCAACTGCATAGCAACAGTCTAGAAAGCACCTTAATTACCTTAGCAACTGCATAGCAACACTCTAGAAAGCAACTTAATTACCTTAGCAACTGCATAGCAACAGTCTAGCAAGCAACTTAATTACCTTAGCAACTGCATAGCAACAGTCTAGAAAGCAACTTAATTACCTTAGCAACTGCATAGCAACAGTCTAGCAAGCAACTTAATTACCTTAGCAACTGCATAGCAACACCCTAGAAAGCAACTTAATTACCTTAGCAACTGCATAGCAACAGTCTAGAAAGCACCTTAATTACCTTAGCAACTGCATAGCAACACTAGCAACACCTTAATTACCTTAGCAAGCAGTCTAGAAAGCAACTTAATTACCTTAGCAACTGCATAGCAACAGTCTAGCAAGCACCTTAATTACCTTAGCAACTGCATAGCAACAGTCTAGCAAGCACCTTAATTACCTTAGCAACTGCATAGCAACAGTCTAGCAAGCAACTTAATTACCTTAGCAACTGCATAGCAACAGTCTAGCAAGCAACTTAATTACCTTAGCAACTGCATAGCAACAGTCTAGCAAGCAACTTAATTACCTTAGCAACTGCATAGCAACAGTCTAGCAAGCAACTTAATTACCTTAGCAACTGCAACAGTCTAGCAAACTTAATTACCTTAGCAACTGCATAGCAACAGCAAGCAACTTAATTACCTTAGCAACTGCATAGCAACAGTCTAGCAAGCACCTTAATTACCTTAGCAACTGCATAGCAACAGTCTAGCAAACACCTTAATTACCTTAGCAACTGCATAGCAACAGTTTGTTGACTGAATGTGTGTGTGTGTGTTTTCTAGTGTTGATCATGGAGGAGAATCCAGGATTACAGCAGGACTGAAGAAATGTATGTTTACACACACACTAAAACAATTCAGATGACTAAAACTAAATTGCATTTTTAGATGTAAACTAATTCAAAATTTGTTGTCAAAATTAACACTGATGTGGAGAAGATTTCTTACTACACAAAAATAACATTTTAAAATAACTTTTTATTACCTTCATCATATACTTCTCAACACTGTCTTGATCCTCCAATGATAATTGGTCCTTCTCAGGAGTCTCCTGAAAGTAAAGAAAAACAAACATTCTTTTAAAGGCAAGGATTTGGAAATTATCCTTTTCCAGTCCTTCAGTAGCTGCACAAATACTGGTGCACCAGTAACACTGAAGGATCACTGACAGCTGACAACTGAACACGTTTTTAAAAAAAAAAAAAAAAAAGAAGCTCCTGAGTTTGTGTACAAGAAATTTAAGAGCAGAAGACATTTTCAACCACTGAGTATCAATAATTAATTAATGTGTTATTGTACTGACATTTAAAACAAGGTGACATAAGTTAACATAGTAATCAACAACCCTATTAATAACCATAACCACAAATGTTTTTATAAACAAAACAAAAAAAAAAAAAAAAAAAAAAAAAGAAGCAACACAATACCTTCTCTATGTCTCGCACTGACTGGGACAGAGTGTTCATTTCAAGAGTGGGTGGTTCAACCTCACTAAGAGTCTATATCTATGTTTCCATCACAATGCGTTTATAGACATTTTGCAGTATCGCATCAGAAACGAGTGATGGAAACTTAAAAAAAAAAATCCCTTAATTTGCAAAAATGTTTTTACGCTCGCCTGAGGTGGTTTTTGAATTGTGCGAAAAAGGGTTAATGCACATTTTGTGAATTAATTCCTCCACACGCACCAAAAAGAGTCATGTGACTGTGTTATGGGACGGGATAACTTGACTAACTAGCAGATTAATCTCATTGCACAGCACCTGAAATGTTGTTATGGTCATTCTAAGATGCCT
>NW_026128954.1:0-5863 GCF_022985175.1 Labeo rohita
AACACACCAGTTACACCCCACTCTTTTTTTTTAAACTGTTGTGTTTCTTAAAAAAGATGAAAGCTAACATGTTGGGACTACAGGCCCTGTCGGAGACAGTTGTCATGAATCTGGTCGGTGTCCTGCTGTCCGCTCACCACCACATGTCACCCTCACCTTATCACTCACTGACTGTTACATCACACCCCAGACTACATCTCCCAGTATCCATCGCGCTGATTGCATCAGCATCTGTGACCAATCAGCGGCGCTATAAATGCCCCGGTCCCTCCCCACGCAGGTCATGGATTGTTGTGATTGTATTGTTGTATTCTTAGTGTTTTCCTAGTTCTTGCTCCGAGTTCCTAGTTCCCAGTGTTTTGTCTTTTCCGCCTGGTTATCTCGTTTTCGTCTGTCTAGCCGCCTGCTTTTTCGGACTTTCGCTCTCGTTTATCGGATTACTCTCTTGGACTGCCTGTGATATACCTGTCTGCTCCCGTCTCGACCCTGCCTGTACGACCTTGTCTTTGTCTGGAAATCTTAATAAAAGCTCGCATATGGATCCGCTCGCCTCTCGCCTCTCATTCCGTGTTACAGAACAATCCGTCACTACAGGATCCAGCAGCTTCACCCCCGGACAATCAGCCGATACGGACACAGACAGAACTCTATGCCGGATCAAGCAAGGACCAAACACACTCGAACAATATACCCGTGAGTTTCTGGCCATAGCCAACTATTCCACCCTCCCGGACAGTATAATAATAGAAATATTTTGTGATGGCGTAAATCAGCCTTTGAGGGCGAGGCTGAGACGCGAGGGTCCGCGTCCATCGCTCGCGGCATTTTTTAATTTTGCTTTGTTGTGTGTGGGTTCGCCGTGCACCGTAGAGGTTGCGGAGAGGGAACGCGGGAACGCGGCAATGGCGACCGTGCGTCCCGTTCGCAGATGGACGGTCATGACGGAGCACGATCCCACAAACACGTTTGCCGCCTGGATCGCTCGTGAAATGGCGGCCGTGTCGGAGCGCGCTCGAGCAGTGGCGGCGACAGCGGTGCCCGTTCACGAAATGGCGGCGACTGCGGTGCCCGTTCACAAGATGGCGGCAGCGCCGGTGCGCGCTCACAAGATGGCGGCGACGGCGGAGTCCGTTCACAAGATGGTGGCGGAAACAGAGCTCCGTCACGTCACAGCTGCCATACCAGAACTATATGGAGTTACAGCTGCATTTCCTGAGTCAAGTCAAGTTTCCAAGTCAAGTTGCAGCTGTGTTTCCTGAGTCAAGTCAAGTTTCCAAGTCAAGTCAAGTTGCAGCTGTGTTTCCTGAGTCAAGTCAAGTTTCCAAGTCAAGTCAAATTGCAGCTGTGTTTCCTGTGTCAAGTCAAGTCAGAGCTATCGCCCCTGTCTCAAGTCAAGTTACAGCCATCTTCCCAGAGCCAAGTACTGTCAAGATGGCCGTCACACCAGAGCCACTGCACAAGATGGCTGCCACGCCAGAGCCACTGCACAAGATGGCTGCCACACCAGAGCCACTGCACAAGATGGCTGGCACGCCAGAGCCACTGCACAAGATGGCCGCCACGCCAGAACCACTGCACAAGATGGCCGCCGTCTCCAAGCCCCTCCACAAGATGGCCGCCATTCCTGAACCTGTGGTCATGATGGCCCACGTGCTGGACTCACCCCTAATGACGGTATGGGCAGCTAAAGTGGCGCTCCATGTCGCGGCGGCTACCCCTGAGTCAAGTCAAGACACAGAGTCAAGTCAAGACACAGAGTCAAGTCAAGACACAGCTGCCGTTCTCCACGAGTCAAGCCAGGTCACAGTTGTTCCCCACGAGTCAAGTCACGCTACAGCTGTTGTTCTTGAGCCAAGCCATGTTGTTCATGAGTCAAGTACCGGTACAGCGGATCTCCATGAGTCAAGCCAGGTCATAGCAGACCCTCATGAGCCAAGTCCAGCTGCTGCTGTTATTC
Organism: Labeo rohita; assembly: GCF_022985175.1. Lineage (NCBI taxonomy): Eukaryota > Metazoa > Chordata > Actinopteri > Cypriniformes > Cyprinidae > Labeo > Labeo rohita. The sequence goes on from NW_026128954.1 coordinate 1,958, forward strand.
CAGAACCAAGTCAAGCTTCAGCCGCCGCTCCGGAGTCAAGTCAGGCTACAGCTGTAGCCTCCAAGTCCAGTCACGTCCCGCCTGATGGCCCAGAGTCCAGTCACGTCCCGCCTGACGGCCCAGAGTCCAGTCACGTCCCGCCTGACGGCCCAGAGCCTCGCCATGTTTCGTCTGACCGCCCAAAGCCACGCCATGTCTCGTCTGACATCCCAGGGTCACGGCCTGTCATGATGGCCAGCGTGCTGACCCCACCACTAGTGTCAGTGAGTGCAGCAAACATCCCAGTGGCATTAACACCTTCTAAAACCACCATTAAAGAGGTCCTGCCACCCGCCGCTGCTCTTCCCTTAATGGCAGTTGCCTTTTGGTGTGTGTGGGCTGCACACTGTTCTTCGGAGGTCCCGTCTGATCTCAAGTCTGCTCCAGAGCTCCCGTCTGATCTCAAGTCTGCTCTAGAGCTCCCCTCACTTGGAGAAGCCATGCCAATGCCTCCTGAGGTGTCAGCCTTGGCTGTAGATCCTCCCATGGAGGCGGCATCCCTCTACAACCTCTCTGCTTCTCCCCTTATTCTGTCTGCCTCCTCTGTCTCTGCTGTTCCTAGGTCCCAGGCCATAACGCGGTTTCCTGCTCCAGAGGTCCCGCCTGGTCTCAAGTCTGTTCCAGAGGTCCCGTCTGGTCTCAAGTCTGCTCCAGAGGACCCGTCTGGTCTCAAGTCTGCTCCAGAGGTCCCGTCTGGTCTCAGGGCTGCTCCAGAGGCCTTCCCCATCAGAGAAGCTGCGCCAATGCCTCCAGAGGTGTCAGCGTCGACTGTAGAACCTCCTATGGAGGCGGCGTTATCCTGTGGTCTCTCTGCCTCTCTCCCTGTTCTCTCTGCCTCCTCTGTCCCTGCTCTCCCCAGGTCCCAGTCCATGACGCAAGTTCCTGCTCAGCCTTGGAGGGCTCTGGCGCCTCCTGTTCTGCCCTGGAGGGCCTCGGCGCCTCCTGTTCCGCCTCCGGTTCCGCCCTGGAGGGTTCCTGCTCCGCCTCCGCCCTGGAGGTTTCCTGCGCCTTCTGCTCCGCCTCCTGCTCCGCCCTGGAGGGCTCCTGTGCCTCCTACTCCGCCCTGGAGGGCCCCTGCTCTGCCTCCGCCCTGGAGGGCTCCTGCGCCTCCTACTCCGCCCTGGAGGGCCCCTGCTCCGCCTCCGGCCCCGCCCTGGAGGGTACCTGCTCTGTCGGTCCTGCCTCAATCACCGGGCCCCCCACATGGACCTGGCCCTCCAGCCCTTGCCCTGTCTCGCTCCCACCCCACCGCTCCCCTGGACTGTTGCTCCCTTCGAGCGTCTGGAAGCCGCTCCTTGGGGGGGGGCTATGTCACGAATCTGGTCGGTGTCCTGCTGTCTGCTCACCACCACATGTCACCCTCACCTTATCACTCACTGACTGTTACATCACACCCCGGACTACATCTCCCAGTATCCATCGCGCTGATTGCATCAGCATCTGTGACCAATCAGCGGCGCTATAAATGCCCCGGTCCCTCCCCACGCAGGTCACGGATTGTTGTGATTGTATTGTTGTATTCTTAGCGTTTTCCTAGTTCTTGCTCCGAGTTCCTAGTTCCCAGTGTTTTGTCTTTTCCGCCTGGTTATCTCGTTTTCGTCTGTCTAGCCGCCTGCCTTTTCGGACTTTCGCTCTCGTTTATCGGATTACTCTCTTGGACTGCCTGTGATATACCTGTCTGCTCCCGTCTCGACCCTGCCTGTACGACCTTGTCTTTGTCTGGAAATCTTAATAAAAGCTTGCATATGGATCCGCTCGCCTCTCACCTCTCATTCCGTGTTACAACAGTAAACATCATCACGCCAAACAGTTTATCAATTTACAGTATTTTCCAATTGTAGTATAATTTATAGTACAATTAATTGTAGAATAACCAATTAATAGTCTCACTCACTCTACTGTTATTTAATAGATTAAATGCACTATTTTATTAAATAGTACATGGAGACAAATTTTTAATTAAAATATTCATATTAATGAAGGATTTATTGATTGTTAATGCACCTTATTTCGAAATGTATATAAAAAACATGTTTTCTTGAGTTATGATCATTTATTCACTGTACTATTTATTACTAATGTCTCATTTTAGTTTGGCTCTAGTTTTGTATTTATTCCAGTTTTTATGTGAAAAGGTTCATGTAACGTAGATTAAATTCAAGCTGTCGGAAGCATGGTGGTGGTGACATTGAAGGCGAACAATCACATCCTTTAGTGTGCATGTATGTATGTGCTTATGCACCCACTCTAGGCATGTCACTGACATGTCAATGCACTTGGTGCAATATAACCAAGTACTAACACGACGTAACCATACATAAATGACATTAATGATATTAAGAACGGACCAACCACTGAACAGAAACAACCTTATATAGGGGTGTGAACTAGAAAATTAACCAATGAACACTTAACAAGCAACGGAACAGGAAGGGCCAAATAAGGACATAGGAGGGAAAAACCAACAAAACAGTCCACAGGGGTGTGACAACTATATGATTCAAGGTGCTTGTATTTAAATAATTCCATTTTGTGCAGTTTTATAGTTCTAGTCTAGACTAGACTACGTCTCAGAGATAAATATTATAATTTTCATCCATTACTTTTGTCAGACAGCTTTAAATAATTTCCAAATGTGGCATTGCTTTTCCAGTGAAAACAATGAGCTCACAGTATCTCTATACAGATGAACCTACCCAACAGTATATAGTTAAAATTAACTTTAACACCAGCAAATTGCAAAACACATCAATGCAACTGTAATCATAACATCATATATAAATCAATGACAGGGAATATTTAAAACATTAGCTGATCTATATAGAGACAGAGGCTCTTGCAGTCCAAAACAATCATATAACACTTAGATTCTATGTAATATTAGCGTAGGAATAAAGCATTGAGTAAATTAGTGTAAATTAGCTTAAATTGCCTGCACGCACCGCTGCCACATACAAGGGCGTTTCATCCTTTCCACTCAGTGATGTCAGTCTGTCTTCGTGCCCGTCTATAAAATCATTGTCGTTTATTATGTGAAGGTACTGACACATTTGTTTTCCTTCCACTTACTAAGAAAAACATCTTAACGCAGATGACTTTGTTTAGCTGCAGCCACTGCTCAGACTCTGCCGTTAGCGTGGTTGTGTTTGAATTTTGGCGCATGCGCAAAAGCGGTACTGTGACGTTCACGCACAATCGCGCATGTAGTATAATGACATGCGTTTTAGTGCAATCAATGACAATAATTGCAATGATGAGAGAGCACCTGGACAAACAGTTAAATGAAGTGTGTTTTTTTTTTTTTTCTCATCAATAACTCTATAATACATTCCTTTTTTTAACACAAGTAACTTATCCAATCATTAGCATTTAGTACATTGGCATTTTTTTGAACAGGTTATATATTCATCTTTACTTTTTCCCTAGAAAACTGAATTGAAACAATTAATGAAGTTAAGCAAAAATTAATTTTGTTATATGATTTACAATAAGCAGTATCTTTTAGGCATATATGGCTAATAAACTTGCATAGTCTATATAAATTCAATATAAACATTGATAACAAATGGTCAAAACATATAGTACCATACAAAATTTTGATATATATTGTTAACATATATGGTCATATCATACAATACAATATACCATCGTAATATATATTGTAAACGTATATGGTCATAACATGCAATGCTATACAAAAGTTACCTATATATATGCTTTAAATATATGTTTATATACAACTTTCACTATGGGAAATTCATATATGTTATAAACGTATATCTACATATATCCAGAAGATGATAATAATATATTACCCTATATTTAACATATATGAGAGTATCACTACTGATATAGGGACATATATGT
>NW_026128955.1:0-5859 GCF_022985175.1 Labeo rohita
GCACAATGCCAGTTCGGTTACTATAAATACCAGCGAAGCCATTTTGCATGTGTGCGATCTTCACAATGCTCTGGGAACCATGCTCGTAAATCAGGCGTCCCCACGGTGAATTGTGTCTTTGATGGGGCCCTGCTGACGTTATCCTCTAATGAAGAAAAGAGATGATGAGGAGGCCCTACTTTTGCGTCTGTAACTCACAAAACTGGAGTGTATTATTACATAAAGCAATTAAGAGGCCCCTGAACACCCACAGATGGAAATGTTTTCTCCCACTGAGAGGATGTTACAGCCGGACAATGTTGCATGTGTGAGAGGATGTCAGCGATTTGTGTTTTAATTCGCACCCCACAATGCTTACTTGAAGCCATAAATAATCCATTTATTAAATTCACACCAACTCTTAAGAAGTGTACCTATATAAAGGAAAATACAGAAAAAGTTTATTTTAGGTTTATACACTGTTGAAAAAAGATGAGATGCTGGTTTGTGCTGGTCCTTTGCTGGTTAATGCTGGTCCTTATTTTTCAATGCGGAATTAAGCCGTTTTCTGTGAACGTGCGAGACTTCCAGTTCATTAGCCCCTGTAGGGAAATAGCGATTAGAATAACAAAGTGCAGTAAACGGTAAAACAGTTTGCACTACAAACCACTGTTAAGATAATACATTAAAATCATATTGTAAGACACACGCTTTTGCAATATCAAGCAGCAAAACAAGCTTTTTGTAGCCATACAGCTAAAAATAGCTGGAAGCAGATGAGACCGGAAGCCTCGCATGTAAAATTTACAAATGGCCGCGCCCGCTCTTATGGGGAAAATAAGATGCATAGCAAAACCTCCCTCACAGAAAGTTTTCGTATTCACAGGTGATCGGCCTGTAGCATCTAGAATAAAACATGTTGTTCCGCAAACACACCACCAGAGAGCAGAGTTGCATTGAATTAAGGCTATTTTTGCACGTTTATCCTCTCCATTTCTGTTTCATACACACACAAAACAAAAACAATTACGAATGGAGAAATGCTGTAATTGTTTGTGTTTCATATGCTGCACCTACACTAAAATGAATCACAAACAGTTACAGCATTTCTCCATTTGTAAGTGTTTACGCACAGCGTTTCAGTTTCTTTCTAAGTTTAATGTTTTTGATATTCGTAACCTCTAACATTCAAGGGCTGAGGCAGGGATTCATTTATGTCAGAGTGTTTCTTCAATTTTAGGCAGTTGTATGGGTCAGTGGCTGAATTTTTATTGAAATTTTTATTATGGAAACATTTACCCTGTCTGAATCATTTATGCTTGCTTTTCAAATGCATTTGATATATTTGATATTTGACTATGAATATCTATCATAATAAATATGAGTAACAGTTTACAATAAGGTTCATTAGTTAACTACTTTAGTGAATATCAACTAAGAATGAACAATACTTCTACAGCATTTATTAATCTTATTGTTAATTTCAGCATTTGCTAAATGCACTATTAAAATCAAAGCTGTGTTTGTTAACGTTAGTTAATGCACTGTGAACTAACATGAACTAACAATATACAACTGTAGGCCTAGTTTTATTAATTAACATTAACAAAGATCAATAAGTACTGTAACAAATGTATTGTTCATTGTTTGTTAGTACATTAACTAATGGAATGTTATTGTAACGGTGTCATTTGTTAACATTAGTTAATGTATTAACTAACATGAATGAACAATGAACAGTACTGTAACGAAGCGGAGATGAGACGAGGATCTATGTGCAAGAGTTTATTGTACATCCAAAGAAAACAACAAATTATCCAGAACGGGGAACCCTTAGAATCCAGGCAAGAACAGGGAGCAACCATCACAGACATTAAACAACTGACAGAATACAGGGGAAAGACAAGGACTATTTATACACAGGGTGAGGTAATGATCTAATTAGTAACCGGGGTAACTGATGAGGGAGTGGGTGTGGTTCAATGAAGATCCATGGCAACAAACAAGGGAACAGAGGTACAGGGAAGCAGGGAACAATAAGACACAAAAACTACAAAATAAAAGTCCTTAAACAGAAGACAAAGACCAGGCACATGACATAACCCCCCCTCAAAAGAGTGGCTTCCAGACGCTCCAAACAGAAATACCAGTCCAGGAAGGGGGAGGAGCTCAGGCAGAACTGGGGAAGGGATGGAGGGCCAGGTCCATGTAAGGGGAGATAAACAAGGGACTGAAGCAGAGCAAGAGGCCAGGGTGGAGTCGGCCAGATGGGAGGAGCTGAGGACCACCAGATCATGAGAGAAGACCTCCACGGCGGAGCAGGCGGTACCCAGCAGGGCGGAGCAGGAGGCTCAGGAGCCCTCCAGGGCGGAGCCGGAGGCAGAGCAGGTGGCACTAGAGCCCTCCAGGGTGGAGCCGGAGGCAGAGCAGGCGGCGCTAGAGCCCTCCAGGGCGGAGCCGGAGGCAGAACAGGTGGCACTAGAGCCCTCCAGGGCGGAGCCGGAGGCAGAACAGACGGCGCTACAGCCCTCCAGGTCGGAGCCGGAGGCAGAGCCAGCGACACTAGAGCCCCCAAGGGCAGAGCCGGAGGCACAACAGCCCTCCCAGGCGGAACAGGAGGCGGAACAGGAGGCGGAGCAGGAGGCGGAGCAGGAGGCGCAGCAGCCCTGCGGGGCAGAACAGGAATCTGCATCACGCTCTGGGACCTGGGGAGAGCAGGGACAGAGGAGGCAGACAGAATAGAGGGAGAAGGCGCAGCAGCCCTCCAGGGCGGAACAGGAGGCGGAGCAACCCTCCGGGCGGAACAGGAGGCGGAGCAGCCCTCCGGGGGCGGAACAGGAGGCGGAGCAGCCCTCCGGGCGGAACAGGAGGCGGAGCAGCCCTCCGGGCGGAACAGGAGGCTGCGTCATCGACTGGGACCTGGGGAGAACAGTGACAGAGGATGTAGACAGGGAAAAGGGAGAAGCAGAGAGTTTGGTGGTTAACGCCCCCTCCGTAAGAGGTTCTACGGCTGGCGCCGACACCTCTGGAGGCATTGGCGCAGCTTCTCCGACGGGGAAGGCCTCTGGAGCAGACTTGAGACCAGACGGGGCCTCTGGGGCAGACTTGAGACCAGACGAGAGCTCTGGTGCAGGCTTGTGATCAGACGAGAGCTCAGAGGCTGACCTGTGAACAGGCGTGACCTCAGGAGCACAGTGTGTAGCCCACACACACCACATGGCCACTGCCATTAAGGGAAGAGCAGCAGCGATAACGTCACTTGGCTTGTGAAGATCTGCTGTAACGTGGCTTGACTCGGGAACAACATGGCTTGACTCGGGAACAACATGGCTTGACTCGGGAACAACATGGCTTGACTCGGGAACAACATGGCTTGACTCGGGAACAACATTGACTTGGCTTGACTCGTGGGGAACAGCTGCTGTAGCTTGACTCGGCCCTGTAGCTTGACTTGAATCAGGGGTAGCTGCCGCAACAAGAGGGAGCGCCATCTTAGCTGTCCGTACAGCCATTAGGGGTGTGAGTCCAACACGTGGGTCATCATGTGGCGTGACTTGGAGACAGCGACCATCTTGTGGACTGGCTTTGGCGTGGCGGCCATCTTTGCGACAGGCTCTGGCGTGGCGGCCATCTTTGCGACAGGCTCTGGCGTGGCGGCCATCTTTGCGACAGGCTCTGGCGTGGCGGCCATCTTTGCGACAGGCTCTGGCGTGGCGGCCATCTTTGCGACAGGCTCTGGCGTGGCGGCCATCTTTGCGACAGGCTCTGGCGTGGCGGCCATCTTTGCGACAGGCTCTGGCGTGGCGGCCATCTTTGCGACTGGCTCTGGCGTGGCGGCCATCTTTGCGACTGGCTCTGGCGTGGCGGCCATCTTTGCGACAGGCTCTGGCGTGGCGGCCATCTTTGCGACAGGCTCTGGCGTGGCGGCCATCTTTGCGACAGGCTCTGGCGTGGCGGCCATCTTTGCGACAGGCTCTGGCGTGGCGGCCATCTTTGCGACTGGCTCTGGCGTGGCGGCCATCTTGTGCAGTGGGTCTGGGCTGGCGGCCATCTTGCAAGGAGACTCAGGAGTGGCGACCATGCTGTGAATTACCCTTTCTACTTCCTTAACAGAAAAAGGGGATTCACAGAACAGCAAAACAAAGTCTATATACTGTGACAGGGTCCAGCTGGGGTCCTCATCCGGTAAGTTTAAACTAACCTCTGGATCGAGTCCACTCCAGAAACAGTCCTTTATTTTGGTGTCATCTCCAGGCACTAGCTGGCTGTAATAAAGGAACTCCTCCACATAATATTCGATCGGTCGGCCGTTTTGAAAAATTGAGCAAAGAGTGCTCAGAGGGTCGCGATAAACTCCTGCTAGATCCATAGTTGGTCAGTTGTTCTGTAACGAAGCGGAGATGAGACGAGGATCTATGTGCAAGAGTTTATTGTACATCCAAAGAAAACAACAAATTATCCAGAACGGGGAACCCTTAGAATCCAGGCAAGAACAGGGAGCAACCATCACAGACATTAAACAACTGACAGAATACAGGGGAAAGACAAGGACTATTTATACACAGGGTGAGGTAATGATCTAATTAGTAACCGGGGTAACTGATGAGGGAGTGGGTGTGGTTCAATGAAGATCCATGGCAACAAACAAGGGAACAGAGGTACAGGGAAGCAGGGAACAATAAGACACAAAAACTACAAAATAAAAGTCCTTAAACAGAAGACAAAGACCAGGCACATGACAAGTACACTTATTACAATATTTAATAATCTTTGTTATTGTTAGTTAATAAAAATACGGTTGTGCATTGTTTGTTCATGTTAGTTAATAGTGCATTAACTAATGTTAACAAACACAACTTGTGATTTTATTAATGTATTAGTAAGTGCTAAAAGTAACAAATAAACAAAGTGCTAAAGATTAATAAATGCTTCATGTTAACTAATGTAGTCAAGTAATGTTAACTAATGAACCTCAATGTAAAGTCTTACCAAAATATGAATTACTGCATGTTTTGTCTTAAAAAGAGGTGAAATAATCATAAACCATTTTAACATTACATGTGTGAAAATGTATATTAGCCTATATGAATTTCTACAACTAATAATAAAAGTAAAATAATAATAATAATAATAATAATAAATAGATAAATAAATTAATTAATACAAAAATAAATAGCCTACAATAATACTTTTATTTAGCAAGACTGCATTAAACTGATCGAAAGTGACAGTAAAGACTTTTACATTGTTGCAAAAATAAATTAATTATTTTTTAAAAAATCATAAAAAATCTTGAAAACAAAAAATCACATTTTCCACAAAAATATCAAGCTGGAACATTTAAAATATTAATAGCAGCAAATCAGCATATTACAATGATTTCTGAAGGATCATGTGACCTGGTGTAACGATGCTGAAAATTCAGCTTTGCATCACAGGAACACTCTCAGAAAAAAAGGTACAGTTCTGTCACTGGGGCGGTACCCAAAGATTTAAAAGTAAAAAGGTACATTTAGGTAAACAGTACATATTAGTACCTTAAAGGTACATTTTAGTACTTTGAAAGTACATACGTTAAAGGTGCATATTAGTACCTTTTCACTTTGTACTGGCATTGTACCCCAGTGACAGAACTGTACCCTTTTTTTCAGACAGTGAATAGATTACATTTTAAAGTATGTTAAAATAGAAAACAGTTTTTTAATCAATGTTTTTACTGTATTTTTGATCAAGTAAATGCAGCCTTGGTGAGCATAAGTAACTTCCTTCACGAGAATTAAAAAAATCTTGCAGACCCCAAACTTTTTGAATGGCAGTGTATGGATATTTTTAGTAGACAAAGCAATTAAACAATTTTTACTGTGGATGTGAATAGTGTGT
>NW_026128956.1:0-5854 GCF_022985175.1 Labeo rohita
AGTTTAACAAAGCAATTTAAAAGTGGTGGGACACAAACGGGATTTTGAAAAGTGTGTCCCCAGTGGAAATTACGCACCTGCGTGAGTGGAGTTATCATTTGATGTGAATGTGCCGCGTTGTACAGTATATTGAGACGGAGGCGCCAGAATTGCATCTGACAGAATGTGCGCTGTAGCACAAAATATAGTACATTTCTTCAAAAGCAGATTGTGGAGACATTTTAATTTTCCACAATCAAAAATCGTCATATCACACACCCCTAATTGCAATGTAGTTTGTGCAAATCTGGAACAGAGGTTGGTTAAGAGAGAAAAAAACGGCCGGTTCCGAGTTTCAGCGGAGCACAGTGTCAGTGACTCATGAGGAAACGCAGCTTTTTGATATAAAGTTTTTCTTTTTCCGAATACAAATATTTTTTAAGTATTTGTTCGAAATAAGTATTTGTAAAAAACACCCTATTTGTGCCGTTCCGAATACCGTATTCGGGTTCGGCTCCACCCCTAGTATGCAATATAACTGTAAAAAATATACATGATGAAAGTGGTCCTGACTGAAATGCTGTTTTTGTGTTCAGGCTGAATAATTGTGTGCTGACAGAGAAAAGCTGTTCAGTTCTAGCTACTGTTCTCTCCTCCAAAACCATCCTGAAAGAGATGAACCTGAACAACAGTCGTCTGCTGGATTCAGGAGTCAAAGAGATCTGTGAGGGACTGAATAATCCTGTGTGTGAGCTGAAGATACTGAAGTGAGTACATTTCACCAACAGCTACACTCAACACCACATCAATGAGATCAATATTGCACATTGGCTTATGATGGAAATATTATAAATGTTAAAAATATATATTTACCTTTCGAATTTTGTTTATTTTGAAGCAGAATGTCTTTACAAACACATTAAAAAGGAGACTTTTCAGACGCACACTCCACTCCACAGTTGGCAACACCGGTTCCATCTAGCAGACATACGATAACGTCAGCATTTTCACATCCTTTGATTGGATGGTGGCCAGAGAGTGTAGTAGTAGTCAGAGCTAGCAAACAGTTGTTTTGATAGTATTATTACTGTTTCTAAGGTTTCTTACTTCATGAAATTGTTTAATTAGTACTGACCTGAATAAGATTTTTCACATAAAAGATGTTTACATACAGTCCACAAGAGAAAATAATAGTTGAATTTAAAAAAGGACCCTGTTCAAAAGTTTACATACACTTGATTATTTTTTCAAAATTATTATTCAGATTTAGTTTAACATCAGGAACGTATTTAACACAATACACAGTTCAACTTCAGAAGTATATTTATTTATTATATATATTATTGTAATATTATTTATTATTTATAATATTTATTATGTGTATATGTTTCTGAATAAATTGGTGTGTTGGTGTAGATAGATTTATAAAACATTGACAAACAGATTGCTTTTTTGAGATGATGGAAAATGTTCAAACCCTAATGGTGTAATACATGCTAATGAAGTCTTTTAATGTGTTTGTGTGTTTGTGTGTGTGTGTGTGTGTGTGTGTGTGTGTATTTTGTTTCTTGTCTTTCTATAGACTTTCAGACTGCAGTATCACTGAAGAAGGTTATAAAGCTCTGGCTTCAGCTGTGAGATCAAACCCTTCACACCTGATAGAGCTGGATCTCACAGGAAATGATCCTGGACAATCAGGAGTGAAGGAGCTCAGTGATTTACTACAACATGGTCTCTGTTCATTAAAGACCATCAGGTGAAAAAGACCTTAAATATTCAAAAATGATTCACAGATGTGAAATCAGCTGTATGAAAATAGACAGAAGGTTCAAATGCACCATTGTTGAATAGGAATGACATGAACGGGTATTAAATAGCTGTTCAGAGAAATTCAACAGACACACAACAGAATGTGTGGCAAAAATAATTTTAAAATATACAAATCCTTATCTGCTTCCTGTAGGTTTTTGAAAAGTCCTGCTGCAGAGGAGGCGTGTGAGTATCTCACTGGAGTTCTGGGTAAAAGTCCATTACTACTGAAAGAACTGGATCTGAGTGGAGATAAATTAGGAGATCTGGATGGGGAGAAACTCTCTGCTCTTTTGATGGACTCTCATAGCAAACTGGAGAAAATAATGTGAGTGAACATGATTTATATGTTGAAACCTCTTTGATTATTCATTATTAAAGACTGTCAGTCACATGTGTAATCAGATATGAAGAGCTGTTGATCTGATGTGTGTTGAATATGTGCTGAATAATAATAATCAAGTGTTGCGTTAGTTCAGGCAGAACACGTCAGTCAAGCTCACATCAGCTGATACCGCCAACTCTAACAGTATGCAATATAACTGTAAAAAATATACATGATGAAAGTGGTCCTGACTGAAATGCTGTTTTTGTGTTCAGGCTGAATAACTGTGTGCTGACAAAGAAAAGCTGTTCAGTTCTAGCTACTGTTCTCTCCTCCAAAACCATCCTGAAAGAGATGAACCTGAACAACAGTCGTCTGCTGGATTCAGGAGTCAAAGTGATCTGTGAGGGACTGAAGAATCCTGTGTGTGAGCTGAAGATACTGAAGTGAGTACATTTCACCAACAGCTACACTCAACACCACATCAATGAGATCAATATTGCACATTGGCTGATGATGGAAATATTATAAATGTTAAAAATATATATTTACATTAGAATTTTGTTTATTTTGACGCAGAATGTCTTTACAAACACATTAAAAAGGAGACTTTTCAGACGCGCACTCCACTCCATAGTTGGCAACACTGGGTCCATCTAGCAGACATACGATAACGTCAGCATTTTCACATCCTTTGATTGGATGGTGGCCAGAGAGTGTAGTAGTAGTCAGAGCTAGCACACAGTTGTTTTGATAGTATTATTACTATTTCTAAGGTTTCTTACTTCATGAAATTGTTTAATTAGTACTGACCTGAATAAGATTTTTCACATAAAAGATGTTTACATACAGTCCATAAGAGAAAATAATAGTTGAATTTAAAAAAAAGGACCCTGTTCAAAAGTTTACATACACTTGATTATTTTTTCAAATTTTTTATTCAGATTTAGTTTAACATCAGGAACGTATATAACACAATACACAGTTCAACTTCAGAAGTATATTTATTTATTATGTTTATTATTATAATATTATTTATTATTTATAGTATTTATTATGTGTATATGTTTCTGAATAAATTGGTGTGTTGGTGTAGATAGATTTATAAAACATTGACAAACAGATTGCTTTTTTGAGATGACGGAAAATGTTCAAACCCTAATGGTGTAATACATGCTAATGAAGTCTTTTAATGTGTTTGTGTGTTTGTGTGTTTGTGTGTGTGTGTGTGTGTGTGTGTGTGTGTGTTTGTGTGTGTGGAGTGCATGTTCAGACATGCACTCCACTCCACCTCAGCTCCAGCTGTATCATTTCATATCAAAGTGTAAAAGAAACGGAGCATGCAATGTCTAGTTACAGTTGGAGTCAAAAGTTTACATATACCTTGCAGAATCTGCAAATGGACCTTTATCTCACTTCCTATATCCGGTAAGCGAAGCAGTGTATCCCCACTTCCGGTCCCATCGCAACGCAATGAAAACTAATACGAGAATCTTCTCTTTCCTTTCCTTCACCTGTGTTACTGCAGTGTACCTGGCTGCTTTTATTCTAAACGATGACACTGCCTCAGTTTTCACGATTTCCTGACACAACACGGATGAGATGCGTGGGATGAATTAAGGTCTTTCTAAAATATTATGCGGCAGCACGTTCCTTTGGAGTTTGCATTTCGAAACTGAGGATGTTTACGCCTACATCTCATATCACCTGCTGAAATTTTTCTATTAATATATTTCTCTTCCAAATGTGCATTCTGAATAATAAATTAATTTAACCTGCTGCAGTCAGTTTCGTCTTCTTATTAACAATGTTTTTCTCATCATATTTTATACCTGTTTATATTAAAATACATTTTAAATAAACACCCTTACAAAATTAACCATGGATTTACTATAGTAAATGGAAACCATGTTATATTTTATTATTTCAGCGGACTGATTTTCAATTGTATTGCCATAGTTTTATTATTACACATACCATGGTTAATTTTTGTAAGAGCGGTATTAAAATTGATGAATGAATGCGCGGGCGTTGACTTAAAGAAATAACAATGTTGAACATTTTAGCTAATTATTCTAGACAGTATAACGCGTTGACAGTGTGATTTGAGTATTATTTATGAATTTTTGCATAAACGTGAATTACATACAGTAAAATGACTGTGAATGAAAAATGACAGAATAAAGACTAAAATTGAATACAAATGAATAAATACGTTGATTCTGATGTTATTCATCAGGTCTCACACACACTGCAGGATTGACGCAGTGTGATGAAATCATGATCATTTATGAGTCATGGGTTTCTCAGATCAGTACGTTGGATTAAAACTACAAGTTCCGTTGTGTTTGGAAAATTCTGTGCACAGTAATCATCAGAATATTTCTTCGCCTGTCTCTGAAAATGTCCAGATTTTGAAGTAATCCTGCAGATGCTCATTTTAACAGGGTTTTATTCAACTAGTGATTACAGCATATTGAAAATATACATAACCGGAAGAATCGATACACTGCTTTGACAAGCGCTTCTGGTCTTCAATTGCGGCGTGATAAATGTCCATTGTTAATTATTTAGCCAAAAATAAGTGGGATCAATTTTCTCTTGTGGACTATATGTTAACTGTTGCTTTAACCAATCAGATTTCCAGTTGGCAACACTGGGTCCATCTAGCAGTCATACAATAAAGTCAGCGTTTTCACGTTTTTTGATTGGATGATGGCCAGAGAGTGTAGTAGTAGTCAGAGCAGGCAAATAGTTGTTTTGATAGTATTATTACTGTTTCTAAGGTTTCTTACTGCATGTTATTGTTTATTTAGTACTGACGTGAATAAGATTTTTCACATAAAATATGTTTACATACAGTCCACAAGAGAAAATAATAGTTGAATTTAAAAAAGTTAAAAAGTTTACATACACATAATTATTATTTTATATGATCAACATTTTTATTCAGATTTAGTTTAACATCAGAAACTTATATAACACAATTCACAGTTCAACTTCAGAAGTATATTTATTTATCAAATTTATTATTATAATTGTATTTATTATTATTTATAATATTTATTATATTCATATATTTCTGAATAAATTGGTGTTGGTGTAGATACATTTATAAAACATAGACAAACAGATTGCTTTTTTGAGATGATGGAAAATGTTGATACCCTAATGGTGTAATACATGCTAATGAAGTCTTATTGTGTGTGTGTGTGTTTTGTTTCTTGTCTTTCTATAGACTTTCAGACTGCAGTATCACTGAAGAAGGTTATAAAGCTCTGGCTTCAGCTCTGAGATCAAACCCTTCACACCTGATAGAGCTGGATCTCACAGGAAATGATCCTGGACAGTCAGGAGTGAAGGAGCTCAGTGATTTACTACAGGATGGACTCTGTTCATTAAAGACCATCAGGTGAAAAAGACCTTAAATATTCAAAAATGATTCACAGATGTGAAATCAGCTGTATGAAAATAGACAGAAGGTTCAAATGCACCATTGTTGAATAGGAATGACATGAAAGGGAATTAAATATCTGTTCAGAGAAATTCAACAGACACACAACAGAATGTGTGGCAAAAATAATTTAAAAAATATACAAATCCTTATCTGCTTCCTGTAGGTTTTTGAAAAGTCCTGCTGCAGAGAAAGCGTGTGAGTATCTCACTGGAGTTCTGGGTAAAAGTCCATTACTACTGAAAGAACTGGATCTGAGTGGAGATAAATTAGGAGATCTGGATGGG
>NW_026128957.1:0-23506 GCF_022985175.1 Labeo rohita
ATTATGCATTACATGTATTATGTTTTATATTATTTTTATGCTATATTCAGTTTGTAATATATCGTTGCACATACAATATTGGTTTTATACTATATTCCGTTTGTACTATATTGTGTGTACAGTAGTAGTTTTATACTATATTCAGGTTGTACCACATTGTTGTATTAGTTTTATACTATAGTTCAGTTCAGTTCATACTATTTTGTTGTAATAGGTATTCAGATGATGAAGGCGAGGATGAGGACAGACCTCAACCATCAACCTCTTCAGCACCAGCATCACCTACTTCAGCTGCAACTTTCAGTGGATTCAGAGATGAAGACTGAGGAAGAGGCAGAATTACAAGGCAAAGCAGAGGGAGAGAAAGAGGGAGCGAGAGAGGGAAAGGAAGAAAAAGAGAAGAGGCCAAGCAGAGGGAGAGACAGAAGAAGAAGAAGAAGAAGAAGAAGAAGAAGGAGACAAACACAATCTGTCATTCCACCACCTGTGACAGTGTTTTGACCAGCTGGAACTCCAGGGCCTCAGCTGATACCTATGGAGTCATACAGTGCTCTATAGCTCTTTCAGCTATATCTTTCACCTTCAGTATGCCCGATGATTATTCAGGATAATAATGCCTATGCAGCAAAAAATCAAGACGGTGCAAGGAAGCCATGGCAGGACATGCCCATAAAGGATCTATACTCCTATCTGTCGGTGGTAATTTACATGGGTCTGGTGAAAGTTATGAATGGGTCTGGAATGGATCCAGACTCTATAGAGTAGGATTTCCAGCAAGTGTTATTTCAGGCAGGGAATTTCACGCAATATCGTCGGTACTAAGAACATGAAAAAAAGGGAGCCTGGCCTATGATCACCTTGGCAAACTGAAACCGGTCTATCAACAGATATGGAATGCCTGCAAGACCCTATTCCGTCCTCATCAGAAAATTGCAGTAGACAAACGGATGGTAGCATCAAAGGCGAAGATTTGGCTAAAACAATATATGAAGGAGAAGCCATCAAAATGGGGGTACAAACTTTTTGTTTTAAGTGATTCCACATATGGCTACACATGGGAATTTTCTTTTTTATCTATGAGGGCAAATATCCTGTGGCACAAGCAGAACAAACTAAAGGACTCAGCTATGAATCGGTGATGGTACTGAAAGATGAGAAAATTTCAAGAACAGGCTATAAGCTGTTTGTGGACAAGTTCTACTCCAGCCCATCACTGTTCAGAGACCTCCTCCAGAAGGGCATCTGGGACAATTTGCAGCAACTGGGTGGGCATGGGAGGAGCATGGGAGAAGGTGATCTCTCTGATGCCCTCATCGGCTATTACATCATTCTCCAAAAGAGCAGGAAGTGTTATGTTGTGAATTTTTTCTTAGAGACCAGAAGACGTTTTTGGATATCATGAAGCAGAAGTTTCTCTTTATTCAGATACTCGCTGCTTGGCACTGCAGTCATCAAAAAGTCTGACAATATCTCAGCACAGCACAGTATATAGGTTTGAAGGAGGCGGAGTACATAGAGGTGGAATCAGTCTAAACAAGCATGCAAATGTGGTACAGGAAATCAGCCCAGTAAAAGATTTTTCCCAGCCTTGATCTGTTTAGCATACAAGTGTCATTCAAATGCAAAGGTGCTAAACAAAAGGCACCGTTGTACCTTGAGCTTAGACTTCACACTTAACTTGGGAAACCTGCCAGATGTTCGGGAACTGCATAAAGACAAAAGGTTAATGTCTCAGGGCTTGGGCTGTCTGCTAAATCACAATATACATAACCTTTTAGAAATTTGTAATCCAACAATTCCTCCTTTGAGAGTTCTAAGAAAAACTACAAATTTAGACACTTAAAAAAAAAGTTCTGTGTTGATTGTCTGTAGTGATGAAAAGCATGCTGACACAGAAACAAACATGCTTCTAGGGTCTGTGACGTTCTTACGGGTAATAGTCTTTTCTGGTTGGAACTGTTATTTCCTCAAATTCAAATTTTATTTGTCACATACACAGTCATACACAGTATGATATGAAGTGAAATGCTTATACGACTGCTGATAACCTATAATATAAAAAAATTAGAGAAGGAATTTCCAGTGTGGAAGAGTTTTACAATTTAAAAATATAAAGAAATATGGATTAATTTACATTAGGTACAAATACTAAAATAAAAAATAGAATAAAATAATAACAACAATAAAATAGTAGAAGAAGTAGCAATAGAATATAATAAATATACAAAAAGAAATGTGCAGTTATGGGCAAGACAATGTGCAGATGTAATATATGTGCAAGATCACAGTCACAGTTAAAGTACACAATTCTGTAATGTGCAGAATGTGCAAAAAGTGCCAGTTATGTGTAAATGTGTAATGTGCATGTCACAGTTCAAAGCTCACAGTTCTGCTGTGTGCAAAATGTGCAAGTGTGCCATATGAGCACATGGTGGGTAGTAATATAGTTTGTGAGAAGCCGATAAGAGTATGAAGTCCTATGTGGTGTTGTGATTGAGAGTCCGTATAGCCTGCGGGAAGAAGCTCCTCAGTCTCTCGGTGTTGGCCTTCAGGGAGCGGAAGCGCTTTCCTGATTGCAACAGAGAGAACAGTCCATTGTTGGGATGGCTGAGGTCTTTCACGATCTTCCTGGCTTTGGTCCAGCACCGCTTGTTGTAGATCGAGTGCAGGTCATGGAGCTTGGTGCGGATGATGCACTCAGCTGATCGCACCACCCTCTGTAGAGCTCGTCTGTCCTGCATGGTGCCGTTTCCAAACCATGTTGTGATGTTTCCCGTCAGGATGCTCTCTATGGTGCAGGAGTAGAAGTTCCTAAGCACCTTAGAGGGCAGGCTAAAGTCTCTCAATTGTCTGAGATGGTAGAGGCGCTGCCGGGCCCCTTTCACCACGGTGTTGATGTGGCAGGACCATGACAGGTCTCGTGTGATGTGAACACCGAGGTATCTGAAGCTGTCCACTCTCTCCACTGGGCTCTCGTTGATGACAGGGGTCTGGTAATTCCTTTCCTGCTTAGTGCTAAAGTCCACTATCAGCTCCTTTGCCTTACTGACGTTCAGAAGGAGGTTGTTCTTCTGGCACCAGCTCTCCAGATTCCTAATCTCCTCCATGTAGGCCGTCTCGTCATTGTTAGAGATAAGGCCCACCACAATGGTGTCGTCAGCAAACTTAACGATGGTGGTGGAGTTGGTAGTGGCTACGCAGTCGTAGGTGTACAGTGAGTACAGCAGGGAGCTCAGAACACAACCCTGGGGGGCTCCAGTGCTGAGGGTGAGGGAGGCTGAGACATGTCTGCCCATCCTTACTGCCTGTGGTCTACCAGTTAGGAAGTAGGAGATCCACTGACACATGGATCGACTGAGTCCTAGGTATTCCAGCTTCATGGTGAGTGTGGATGGAATTATAGTGGTAAATGCAGAGCTATAATCGACAAAGAGCATTTTAACATAATTCCCCTTTCTGGTGTCCAGGTGAGCGAGTGATGTATGGAGGAGGTGAGAGATGGCATCATCTGTAGAGCGGTTTGGGCGATATGCAAACTGAAGTGGATCCAGTGTGTCA
Source organism: Labeo rohita (assembly GCF_022985175.1). NCBI lineage: Eukaryota > Metazoa > Chordata > Actinopteri > Cypriniformes > Cyprinidae > Labeo > Labeo rohita. The sequence goes on from NW_026128957.1 coordinate 3,559, forward strand.
GGTAGTGAAGAAATCATGAAGTTTCTAACCAACCGTTCAAAACACTTCATCACTACTGAAGTCAGGGCTACAGGGCGATAATCGTTGAGGGAGGCAGGATGGGGTTTCTTTGGGACAGGAACAATGGTGGATTCTTTAAAGCATGTAGGAATTACCGACTGAGATAAGGAGAGGTTGAATATTTCAGTGAACACAGATGCTAGCTGGTCTGCACAGGCTCTGAGTACTCGACCTGAGATCCCATCTGGTCCTGGTGTTCACTTTCCTGAAGGCTCTTCTCACAGCATGCTCGGAGATGATGAATGCGTTTCTGGTGTTAGCATTGTCTTCCTGTCTCCAGCCGTTAGCACCGCTAGCGTTGTTAGCATTGCTAACGCTATTTACATTGCTGGCTGCAGTTTCGAAGCAAGAATAAAAGGTGTTCAGCTCATCTGCCAGAGACACGTCTGCATTTATCATACCGGATGTTGGTGCTTTATAGTCAGTTATTGTCCTTAGTCCCTGCCACAGGCTCCTAGAGTCATTTACCGCTTTCCGAACGTTGTATGATGCAGTTTTGTCTGAGTTCATGTCACCCGTCGCAAGTCCCGCGTTATAGGCAGTGGTGCGTGATCTCAGAGCGTCGCGAATGGTCTTATCCACCCACGGTTTCTGATTGGGAAACGTTCTGATGGTCATTTTTTGTATGGTATCATCTGTTAGTTTCCCGATGAATCCCACAACCACTTCTGTAAACACGTTGATGTCATCAGAGCTGAGTCGGAACATGTCCCAGTCTGCATCATCCAGTGCGTCCTGTAGAGTGGCCACCGATTGGTCTGTCCAGCGCGCGACCTCTCTCTGAACCGGAACGTCCTGCTTGAGCCTTTGTTTGTATTTTGGCATGAGGAAGATGGCGGCATGGTCAGATTTCAGTGGGCGATGGGCGAGGTTGTGCCTTGTAGCCATCTTTGGTTGTACTGTAGCAATGGTCCAATGTCCTTTCACCCCTCGTGGGGCAGGTAATATGTTGATAAAAGTTTGGCACTGCGCGTTTGAGGTTGGCACTGTTAAAGTCCTATTCCTGATGCCAGCTCGTTTCCCCCGGGGCCGCCGCTTTGGGTAGCGTCTTTTGTTCTCCCTCAGGATCTCACTCGGCCAGCTAGGGTCCGGAGTTAAAAACTCTGAAGTGTGAGTACACTGTAAACTAATAGAAATAAGAGTATCTCTATCATATCTAATGTAATCAATGGTGAATGTTTTACCGGTTTTAAGTTACTGAAAGTTAGTTTAAAAGACAAAAACAAGGAAAAAGAGGTCGGAGCAGTCGTGACGGCAGCCGACCTCACCGGCGCCATCTTAGGAAGTTTACATAACCTTATACATAACCTTTTAGAAATTTGTAATCCAACAATTCCTCCTTTGAGAGTTCTAAAAAAAATAAATCATAAAATACAAATTTAGACACTTGCTGACACAGAAACAAACATGCTTCTAGGGTCTGTGACGTTCTTACGGGTAATAGTCTTTTCTGGTTGGAACTGTTGTTTCCTCATGATGGTCATTTGTTGAATGAAACACTTGATACTGTGGACGCATAGATAGTATAGGAAAATAGTAGGAAAAGTAGGAAAAATAACAGCAGAATTGTTATCTCCTTGATTCACAGCCAGGGTTTACCTAACAGTCCTCTGAACCATGAAGAATTATCTTCAGTCATTTGGTGTAATTTTTCTGAAAGATCAATAATGTCTCGTTGGATTTTGTTCAAGTTCTCTGTTAGATCCATTAACCTGGTGCAGCATTCAGGGCCAATAATGGTGCAGGCTCCCCCTTGCGTTGCAAGAATGTAATCCAAGGCCACTCTGTTCTGTAAGATCATTATCTTGTGCGAAACGAGAGTGTCCGTGATGTTACCTAGGGCCAAAGCTGTATCATTAGCTAGTTTCTGTACAGAATTCGATAAGCTTCTGACTTGATCCAGGGCCTGTATGACACCATAAAATGGGATTAAGTCTCCAAGAGTTCTTGACCACCATGTTTGTGCACAAATGAGTCCAGGGATGCAGCCATCTTCTTTGTTTGTGGTAGTAGCTGAGCTTAGTAAATGTTGAGAGCTTGGGGAGGAGTGTGTATTCTCTCTGATAGCCGGTAGAACATAAGGTGCACCTGCCGTTGAATTGGCTAGGTAGGAAGTTGTAGACAGAAGTTCCACATAACCAGAAGGTGCCAGTTGGTGGAGGAATCATACACCACTGATTTACTGAGAAGAATTCTGGGAGAGATGATGTCCTGTGGAGACAAACTTCTAAGTCCTTTTCCTCTCTTCCTGCTGATGGAGTAATGTCCACATGGGAATATGTTCTCATTTTGATCACAAAGCTGCAACGTTCATGAGGAATTTCACCCAATGGAGTCGAGTCTGGAGCATCATTTTCCATGCACCAAGGAAAAGTCACTGGCAGGAGTAGATCTGTCATAATGGGAGTAGCTGAAGTTAGGCTGCAGGATGGTAATCCAGGAATGCAACACGGAGAAGCTGGAGGAGTTGTGATGTGGTGGCATGTACCTCTTTTGAATATTCCACTCGTTTGCACACCGAACAAGGTGCACGTGTCACAGTGGGAGATGGGGTGTGCCACCCATGGGATCCCTGCTTTTACTGAAGGTGGGTGTGGCATACAAACGTTCTATCCAGCAAACAAGGCATTTCTTGACATATTCATCAATTCTAAGAATATGTTGTTTCTGGAGTCTATAGCTTGTGCGATGTTCACGATGATTACTAGAACGGCAATCTTGATCATGTTGATGCATGACTGAAGTTCTTTCATTTGATTCTCTGCGTTTTTTTTTTTTTTATGTTCTGTCTTCCGTGACAGTTGGCTCAGCAATGGGTCTAGTTGTCCTTTAAAGTTTGTAGCTTCATACACAGGTGAGGGGGTCAATGTGTATGGGTCTTGGGACAGCCATCAAGGGGTATCTGCACAGAGTAAAAAAGAAAACAAAAGACGACAGAGCAGTATTTGTTGTAAAAGACTGCAAACAATAGAGTTGTATCCTCTGTTCAATCTGAGTCTAGTCTTGTTGTTCCTTCTTTCCCTAGTTCCTAATTCCCGTGACACCTAAAGAACAGTGAGGTAAGGATGGACTAGTGGATGGGGAAGGCCTATGAGGAAGTCTTCACCTCAGGGTTGGCCCCTGAAGCCTGTTGCATTCGGTTCTTCCCTGGGCTCCTCACTGGTCTGTGTGTCCTGTCCTATCCCTGTAGGTGGGGGAACAACTTTACAGTGTGACACATGAGTCCAGGTTTTCCTTCTATGACACAAGACTGCAGCTGCTGTAATCAACATCACTTGATGTGGTCCGTACCACTTAGGCTCTAATGGTTTGTTTCTGAATGACTTTATCATAACCCACTGACCTGGGATGATTGTGTGTCCACCTTCTGGTGGATTCTGCCAACACGACTCAACTCTTTCTCTGGAACTCTGTACTGCCTTTGTAAGGTTTTCACAATAAGTGATCAGGGCATCTGAGGCAATGTGCACATCAGCATTTCTAAGATCAATCACACCTGGCATCTGCATTGGGCGTCCTGTAATAATCTCATGAGGGCTTAGACCTACTGATCTGTTAGGTGATGCTCTCATACTACACAGTACCGCTGGCAACGCTTCGACCCATATTACTCCTTCCTGATGCATTTTGCTTAGCCTGGTTTTGATTGATCTGTTTGCACGTTCGACTTGCGCCGATGCTTGTGGCCTATAAGGACAGTGAAGATTCCACTTAATTTTCAACATTTTAGACACTTCCTTGACTACCTGTCCTGTGAGGTGGGTTCCTTGATCTGAGTCAATGCTATCTGGTAATCCCCATCTGGGAATGAAATCAGTGACAAGACATTTAGCAGTATGTGCAGCTGTGACACGCCTTGTTGGATAAGCTTCTATCCATCTTGAGAACTTGTCTATTACTATCAAAATGTCAGTTTTTCCCTTACAAGGAGGCAATGATACGTAATCAACATGTAGGTGACGAAACGGTCCTGGTGGAGCTGGGGTATGTGTTGCTGCTGTAGTTGCTGCTGGCACATCATTATTTTTTTGACATGTAACGCATCTCTTGACTGTTTCAGTGGCTACATTTCTGAATCGGAATCAGTGTAGATATTTGCAGTTGATCCTGACGCTAGCGTGCATGCTCTAGTTAAGGCTACTAGTTCTGCAGCTTAAGCTGAAAATGATCTGGAAGACGACCTGAAGCTACCACTTCAGTGGTAGAAGTTACTGCATAACCTGCTCGTCTGTTACCTTCAATAACTTGAGCTGAACCATCAACAAACAACTCCAATTCAGCATTATCTATGGGAGTTTCTGTTATTTCACTTGTAGGTGTGTATGTAAGCGTAACACAGTCATGAGCCATTTCTCCTTCATCCTCTAAGACAACTTCAGTCATTGCCATTCCTGATGAGGCCTGAAGAGCTAGATGAACTGCCTGTACTGCTTTGAGACATGGGCCCATACCTTGAGCGACTATGTCAAGTTTGCCAGAAAAGTAATGAATTGGGCGTAAAATTGCCCCCATGATCTTGCATTAGACATGCAGTCATAAAGCCTAAGTGTTCATGAACATAAAGCACAAAGGGCCTATCAGACTGTGCAATTCCTAATGCTGGCGCTTGACAGTGCTCTCTTCAAATCGTTGAAAGCTTTAAGGTGAATTTCTTCCATACAAACTGTATCAGAATCTCTAACTTGACCTTTCAACAAGTCATAGAATCATAGAGTGTGCAATCAAGGCATAGTCTTCAATCCAAGGTCTACAGTAACCTGCTGTTCCTAAAAATGATCTGAGTGTTTTAATGTTAGTAGGTGGAGGTATTGCTTTGACTGAAGCAGCTCGATCCTGTGTAATGGATCTATTTCCTGTACCAATTGTTTGACCCAGAAACGTAACTTGATTTTTAGCAATTTGAGCTTTGTGAAAGCTACATTTATGTCCTTTTTTCTGCAAATAGTCCAACAATGCTGCCAGTTCAGTTTGATGTACCTCATGATGTTGAGGCAAATAAAATATCATCGACATATTGAATCATAGTGGACTGTTTTGACTGGACATTCTGAGCCTGATGGTATATGATTGGGGAATTTTGAAATCCCTGCGGCAAACGTGTCCACTGATATTGTTAATAGTCAACTGTGAAAGCTAACCATGGCTGGCTGCCAGCGTGCAAGGGTACAGAAAAGAATCCATTAGACATATCAATTACTAAAAAAACCTTACAATCTAATGGTAAGTCATTACAAATTGTAGATGGATCTGCTACTAGGGGGGTGATTTTTTCAATATGCTTATTGGCTACTCTGTAGTCTATTGTGAGTCTCCATGACCCATTGGCTTTCTTGATGGGCCATATGGGTGAATTACAGGGACTGTTGCTTTTAACGAGCACTCCTTGCTTCAGCAATTTTTCTACAATAGGTTTGACTCCCTGTATAGCTTCCTTACTGATCGGGTATTGTTTGGTAACAGGAGGGGCGGTTCCTGTTAATTTGGCTGGTTCTACACCTGTGAGAAGCCCGCAATCATCTTTGTCTTTAGCCCAAATTGGATTTTTCTGTAAGAAAGCATACTCAGGAGTGATTGCATTACTGGCAGAAACTTGTGCTGAAGCAATTTTTATGCTAGCAGATTCTGAGGACATGTCTAAAGTTAAATGTACTTGTCTCAGTAGATCCATGCCTAGAATTGCACCTGTATTTAATGGAGCACATAGCAATTTTGTAGTCAGAGTTTTCGGGCCTAATTGTACCTCTATGGGCGGAGTTTCATACAAAACAGAATCTTCACCTACTACACCAGTTAAACAAAGTTTAGTTTTCTTGTACGGAATGTTTAAATCTTTAGCCAAACAGGAACTACTGTGATTTCTGTACCTGTATCAAGCAAAAAGTCAATCTCTTTCTCTTGTATGCTACCTTTCACAAAAATTATTTTGTCATTGTGATGTATTATAGGGGAAAGGTAGCTACTCACAGCCCCAACAATAAGTTTTTTTTCCTGCTCATTTTGTGCTCTTAGAAGAGCCTGAGCAAGCTGTCCTAATGTTTCACTGGTCACTAGTGGAACTACTTCAGGGTTGTAGGCGGGCTGAGAAGGAGCAGAATTATGCATAGCATTTCTTTTATTATCTTGCAACTTCTTCCTACACTCTTTCTCTCAATGTCCTAATTTTCCACAATAATTGCATTTCCCTTCCTTTTTAGACCATCTCTTGTCTCGATTTGTTGTGCTAAACGTAGCTGCTGCTACTCTCACTTTTGCCTTACCATCAGAATCTCTTTCCCAAGTAGCTAACGTGTCTAAGTTACTTCTGAGAGTTTTGTTAGACCAAGTTAGATCTAGGAATGGCAAGGCTTTTCTGTACTCAGCTAAAAGGCCATCTGACCAGATGCGGACTAGGGGTCCCTTGTCATCTAGCACACTTTCAGGATCATCAACTATTCCACTACAAGTTACAGCTGACTGGCAAAACTTCTCAGTGTATTCACTTACAGTTTCCTCTTTCTTTTGTACACAGTTAGTGATTCTGGACCAGTCTATTTTGGGTCCCATAATATTCTTTAGAATTTTCAAAACACCTTCTCTCGCCTTTACTGGGATGTTGTAGTTCAGAAGTAACAGCAGACTCAAAACTGTTGAATTCAGATTCAGTTAGAATTTGTGACATCAGGTGTGTGACTTCTGCTAACGACATGTCGTAGAGACGCATTTTGCTAATCAGTGCTCTTCTAAATTCAGAAAAATTTGTGCGTGCTGAGGGTAAGCTCTGGGACAATCTCTCTATATCTTTAGGTTACAGAATTTTTGCAATTGCTTGAACCTGGACAACAGCGGAGTTGGGAGGAAAACGCATTGATTCACCACAGGAAGCCTTTATTCACCCCCCGGAGCAATGTGGAGCACCATTTATCATGAACTGAAGCACTTTATTGGACTTGTTTTGGACTGCTGAAAAGGAACAGCTGCTCAATGGCATTATAAAGCTTGGAGGTGCCAGGATAATTTTTATATGACTCTGATTGGATTTGTCTGTGTAACAGTACGTAGAACGGGAAGGAGAAGGCCGGGAAACAGTGAATATTTAAACACTTTAATTAAAAAATATAAATAAACACCAAAAGTAAAGCTGCAGCCCTTCACGGACGACTGCTGCACACAAACACAAAATAAAGTCCAGGCCTGATCCTCTCTCATCTTCCACTGTCATCGCTCCTCCTTTTATCCTTCCGGAGCTTCTACGTGGGACTTGAGACCGGTGAGTGGCGCATGTGTCACTTATTATCACTATACTCCACCGGCCTCGTTCCTTTCCCATGACTCTTGGCCCCACCCCACTCGTTACAGTCTAAAAGAAGGAAGTCATATACACCTAGAATGCCTATGGGTGAGTAAATAATGGGCTAATTTTTATTTATGAGTGAACTAACCAAGGTTTTTCCTATGCATTATTCACTTTCTAAACCAATAACAAATGGGGACCGAGCCTGACACTAAGTACAGAAAATTTGCCCACGTGATGACTATCCTGCTTACTGTGGCCATACACCAAAGATGGCAGTAAGTACTCTCTCCCCAAGGCCAGCAGCTACATGGCAGAAGTGGATGAACAATTTGTCTATGACCAGACCTAAAACTTCAACCAGCCCACAACTCAGCATCTTCAGCCAAAGCCCAAGGCCTCACATTAATGACCACTGAACTTCCAGCCAATCAGAAACCTTGGGAAACCCCTTTTTACAACAACACAAAAATTAGCATTAGTTTATGTCTTAGATAAATTCAATAATGTCTTATACATATATATATATATATATATATATACATATATATATATATATATATATATATATATATATATATATATATATATATATATATATTGGAAAAAGAAGTATCTTGTGTTTTATGCTTACAAGTTAATGTCTTAAACTGCTGATCTTGTTACTGTGCTAATTAATAGTGCTTTCACTATATTTGGATAGTAATATCCATTGCAGAGTTGCTGTTATTTGGCTCGTCACAATCAATTCTGTTTGAGCTAAATTGACCTGTTTCCCTTACAGTACTACACTTCAAAATGTGCTATCTGGACACATGGAAGTGCAAGCCTCCAAGCAGGTTCAGGGAAGTTTGTCATGTGGTTGGAGAATCAGCTAGACAGGCATTAACAGCATCAATACAAATAGGCACAAAAAAGATAAGTGCAATGAAATGTGGACTCACCTAGAGCTAGATATTTAGAAAAAAAAATCTAAATAATGAATGTTAGTATTTTAACTTTGTGGTTTTGTTTTTCACCCTGATGCACAACATCTGGGAGCCAGTTCAGATAAGAGAGTATTTGATCCATCTTCCTATTCGGGCTGGTAGAAGTAAAAAGCAGCTCTACTGACAGTATAGACATGCCTCATTTATTAAAATTCAAAAGGATCAAGCTAAACTCAACAAAATGCACAAATACTATTGTCTGGCTCAAGGCCAGGTTTCAGTGACTGGTCTGCAGTGGTGTGACTTTGTGACTGACACGAAATCCATCCAGAGGTTAGTAATGGGTTGTTCCTGACAAGAGTGGAACAGCAGTATCCCATAAATGTGGTTCTCTTTAACCCTTTCACTCTGTCACTCTGTCCACCAGAATTTCGAGCCTTGCAATGGCCTGTGTTTTTTACAGTCTGTCTTGCTGAATTGCAGGTTATACTTTGAAAGTGAAATAATCAGTCTAGCCTCAACACTGGTAAGCATTTATGAACCCTTTGTCATTACTTAATTTCCAGGTTCAAGCAAATCCAAGATGCCAGACTTCATTGTAATCTCTTTGTCAAAGATTGAACTATGTACAGGTGAGAGATGAAAACCACTGTACCACATAGAGCTACTCCAGGGGTGCAGGGTTACAGGGGTTATGTGGTGCAAGGTTACGACCCTCTACACGACGCCTCAGCTGATCCCATAGGTTTTCTGTGGAATCCAGGTCTGTAGAAAGTGCAATTTGTTGCAGCAATTCAAAATAATCATCAACATGTTGTCATTCAGATGGTGACACCAGCTTCAAAGATTTCTCAGTGGCAGTCCTTACTGTTATTCTAGAAGAAACTCTGGGGATTAAAGGCCTACTCTATCTTGAGACAGCCATTGCAATTGAGGGGAATGTGGTGATGGACAACATCCAAGATCTGCCGTTTACAGTGTTTGCCTCCTTTTTGGGCTATCATATGCCCTAAATTTGGCCTACCCAAAAAGCTTGTTAAAACCACTTTTGTCTTTCTTCAGAAAAGCCAAAATTGCAGTGCCCAGTTTCATAAAGCACCATAAGTTTTTCCCTTAAGTATGACACTTAAAGCATGATTTCCCTTTATCTAAGGGAATAACTTATAGGTGTTGCATATAATCCCTTAAACACTTTCACGACAGCATCCCAGGTTTTGCTGTTATGATATTCTGTTGTTTTCATAGATATGCTACAGCACATATAAACTTATTTCATGCAAACAATGGATAAAGAACAGATAGATAAACAAATGAATAGGGAAAACAAAAAAAAAGAAAGCCAAAATGGACTGAGGAGGAAAAATGTATCCTGGATGAATATGGTAAAAGAAAAGCTATTTTAAAAAGCAAACTGAATTCTAATTTAACTGCTGTCAAAAAAAAACAATAACAGTGGGAGGAAATAATGGGAAAAAAACCCAACCCACGGAATCTCAGTGTAAAGAGGATGGTTCAAGATTTAATGAAAAAATATGAAAACATTTCTGTGGTCGCAAAAAAAGAGTGCATCAACAAGGAGGAGTCAAAAAAAACTGGTAAATAAAACTATACATACTTACACTGAGCCAGTGGAACAGTAAGCCAACATTAAAGTCTCGTATCAGCACAGCATAAATTACATTTACCACTAGTGGCTTAGAGGATACATGATTATTTTAACATTATGAGAGACATAATGTGTAATAACATGATGCTATAATTGACATTCCTTTTACACGTAGACCTTTCCAGCATGACACACAGGAACAGCAGCCTCAAAACCAGAGCACCAGCAGAACACTAACCCAAGGAACAGCCACGTGAGAATTTATTGCTCTTTGTTAACAACTGTTTAAGGCTAAAAAACACGATTCTTATTTAGACATTAAACAGCCCTATTATTTTTAGACTATTCTTAATTTATCTGAAAAACATCTCACTACAAGAGATGAAGTGTAACAACTGCAGAGAGAGGTCCTGCAGTTACAGAAAGAAAAAACTGCAGCTAGAAATTGATTGTTACGAAGCGAGCAAGTCGAGAGGTGTGCAGATCCACTTAAATGCTTTAAGACGTGGTCAAAACAAGGCTAGGTCGACACCACAAACAGATGTACGGCAAGACAAAAGAGAAATCCAAAAACAGGCATGGTTCAAACAACAGCTAATTTAATCCAGAGGGTGAGACAAATGGGTCATCCACAGACAGGCGATGGTCCAGGCGAGGTACAAAGATCTGAAACGGCAAGACAATAGGATAATCCAAGACAGGCTATAAACTTCAGGACAAGCAGAGAATAGTCAAGATGAGGTGAACTGGCTAAGATCAAGACACTGGTCAGACAGGCAAAGAACAATACATCTGACCATATTTCCACCCTTCACACAATCATTGATAAATCTGTAGGTCTCACTTCAAAGCAAAACCAAAATATTCGCCTGTGTTGTTGTCTTCAAAAAAGCTTTTGATTTAATCTGGCACAAAGGACTGTTTATAAAACAGGAAGAAATGTTTGATTTAGCACCATGTATGAAAAACAATACATGTGCAGCAAAAACAGGAAATAATCAAACTTTGATTATTTTTTTTCTTTCAACAACGAGGAGTCAGACAAGGTTACCCATTGAGACCCACTCTGTTTAACATTTGTATAAATGGATTAGAACAAGAATGAAATAATTTGACTGCCCCCAGCCCAACACTTATTGAAACAGAAATCAAATATCTCCACTTTGCAGATGATTTAGTCATTCTGTCCAAAAACAAAAGCTGACAGTGATGTTTCTTCGTGTTCTCCCTTTTGTCTTAACAGCAGCTAAATACAACCCAAAGGCTCTTTTAAGAGCCAAAACACCTTGCGTCAAAGCTGTTCTTTATAAATGTTTGTTGTTATTCAGCTCATGAGAGTAGTGAGTCATCTCAAGGTGAATTTACTGTGGTGTATCTATACACCATTAAAAAATAATTTTCATTAAAATAATGTTACATTATGGTTGTGTTTTCTGATGTCATTACTGTTTCTTCTGCTTTGACATTCCAGCCAAACCCTCATCCATGGGCATTGAAAGCAAAATAAATGTGGGTGGGTCCTACATTTGTTATATTTGTGTTTTATAATTCTTTTAATAAAACAGCATGCAATTTTGTCATGGACTTTATTTTGAGGGGTTTAAAAAATAAATAAAGAGATGGCTAAATATATTGGTAATGAATGCATTCTGTGAGAATTTATATTTCAGGTTTTGACTGCGAATGTCACATCCATAATGCTGGAATTACCCTATAATGAAACTAAAAATGACTAGGTGTACATGAAGTCTCGGGACGGCAATATATATTTTTATTGCCAAAACAACTGCTGCGTTACCACATACAATTAAAAAATGTGCAAAACTGAAAATAGTGTTTGTCTCTCTGGTAGACATACGTCTCTTGCCGCCAGTTTCTTTGTCTCTCTCACAGACGTGCCGTGTCTCTCCTGAGAAAAAAACAAAACAAAAACCAAGCAACACTTCATATTATATTGTATGTAAATACTCTATATGCCGTTGCACGCCAATTGCAAAAGCCAAACCAAATGAGGCATTTATCCTTAAAGGGGTCATCAGATGCCCATTTTCCACAAGTTGATATGATTCTTTAGGGTCTAAATGAAAAGTCTCTAATATACTTTGATTAAAAATTCTCAACGGTTTTGTAAAACAACACCCTTTTTACCTTGTTAAAATGAGCTCAGCAAAAATCATCTCATTCTAAGGGGTTGTTACTTTAAATGCAAATGAGCTCTGCTCGCCCCGCCCCTCTCTTCTCTCTGTGAAAAGATATTGTTTACATTAGCCGCATGTAGCTGCGTTTAGCTGCTAAACTTCCTAACTACCACGTTATAAGGAAAGGCAATTGCAAAGATTCATAAAAAAAACCCTTATACTCACTTCTGCTGTAAGTGAAGCTAGATCATGAATGATTTGCGTGAACACAGACGGATATATGTAGATCGGGAATCACATTCCCTTCACAAACAAACGTAATCTACTGCATCTTCAGCGGCTCAGATGTCGGGAGTAAATGACGACCACTATGTTTATTATTACATCCAGCAACACAACACCTCAATCGCTCAATCGGAGATATTCTTGTCTAACTTACATCCCTGCTCCAGCATTGAAACAAAGAGGGCGGACTGTGACGGCTGATTCAAGGTAAATCGCGCATGTCAATCAACTGTCGTAGGAGCGGCATCTGTCGTGTGACGCAACAACGACAGGCATTTGAGAATGGCTCGATTTGAAAAAGGGGATATTATTTTTACAGATTAATTAAAAACCGCTGCATGGATTTGTATCATTATAGGGTAGATTTGTACATACACTGCCAACACACATTAATGTTCAAACAGCATGAAAAAGTGAACTTAGCATCTGATCACCCCTTTGAATAGAGACTTTGCCTAAACCTGCTCTAATTTTTAAACACTCATTAGACACTCTCCATATGAAAGAGAAAGCGATTCTCTATGTAAGTACCTATTACTACCAACTGTTTTAGTGTCACGCTGGTAACTGGACCTCACATCATACTGACACATTAATACAAAATAATTTGTTAGCTTATGAATGTATCAACCACCACGTAGAACAGGGCCAGACTGGGACAAAATTTCACACTCATCCAGGCCATCCCATAAACCCACAACAAAATTCTGAAATCATGGACAACTCTATTTTTGTATGGCCATCACATTTAAATAAATGTTCAAAAACCTTAGGCTGGGGTTGGCATAATAAGAAAAAAGCTGCATCTTCTCTTCAGTTTTCCTTTTTAAAACCCTTCATTTCCCATTATATCACTCTGCATCTCATTTCTGTGTGTTTTTGCTTTTTTCACTAATGTTCTTGTACCTGTCACTTCTCCAATCTGTTATGAGCAGAACTGTCTCCACCTTCTTGCAAAACAATCACCTCATTATATTCTATTTGCAGTAACAATGTGATGTAAATTCAATTTAAAGTATCAGATTATGACCAGGTTTTGTTGTTTTTATCCTAAAATGGCTTAAATACTATAGATTTAACAAAACTATATTTTCTAAATTGCCTAAATGTCAAAATTAGTACAATAATGATTACACCATGACAATATCTTTACAGAAAAATCATAATACTGAACATGTTATTGTATTATCACAAGCCATATTTTTCTCTTACCAAAATCAACCATGGTTTATTACAATAAAAGTACAGTAACCATGTTTTTTTCTTCTTCTTTTTTGGCGGATTGCCCTGCTGAAAAAAAAAAACAACTTAAACCAGCCTAAGATGGTCATAGCTGGCAGGCTGGTTTTAGAGGGGTTTTGACCATTTTTTTTTTTAACCTGGTCAGGCTGGTCTTAGCTGGTCAAAATATTTGATTGATTGATTTCATCGTGTCTACCCCAATTTTCCTGTGACAAATAATATAAATAATTCCAAGTTTACTTTTAATAATCTGCAGGACCACAAGGGACCATTAAAACAATATGTAAAAAAAAATGGGATATGTAATGTCCCACTTGTTTCTCTCTCTCTTCTTTCAGGCTCCTTTTGTTTCAGCCAGTCAGTGAAACAGATTGAAAGAGAAATAATTTAGATTATTAATGTGTGAATTTTCAACAAGTAATCTACTTAAAAAGGCAAAGTATCGTTTTTTTTCCTAAACATAGCCTACAATAAAAAAAAAAGTCCAAGGCACTCGAATAATGTGAAAAATATATAAAAAGTTTTTATTTACATGCCTTTAAAGTTTTAAAAACAACACATTTGCACATTGCGGAGGCTTTTTATATATTTTTCACATTATTTGAGTGCCTTTGACTTTTTTGATGTCACAAAAGAATCCCGCACCCAAAGAGCACCAATTTATTTATTAGATTATTATTATTTTTATTTATTAACCGACCAAGAAACTCAACTAGGCCTGATTATTACTGTTGTTGTTGTTGTTGTTATTATTTTATTATTTCCATTTCCATTTTTTGCCTTAGACATAGGACATTACAAGCATTAATTATAAAATTATTATTATTGTTAATTATTATTATCATTAATGAAACAGATGTACAGTAACCTGTTTAAAAAGGAGAAACAATGAGATGAGTGACTCAGTCATTAGGTTGTGTTCTTTTTTCCGAATGTCAAAGACTAAAATCTGTTCCAGTCAATGGAAACAGTTGTTAAGTGTGTTCAGGTTCATCTTAGAATGTTTCTGCTAGTCGTGTAGTGTGTCCCCAGACTACCTGATTCACTTAGTAAACTTTACTGTAGTGAACAGTACACAATAGAAGGTGGAACTAATAGTTTTATTTAGCCATATATGAAGAGTTCAGATGCAAAAGCCTTTAAATTCATCTAACATATTTCTTTAAAATTAGCAGTTCTTTCTGGCTACTTTGTATAGTTTTCTATGTAAGTACTGTGGGCTGAGGCTGGAATTTAGCAAGTTTGAAGTAAAAGTATTTGATGGACGTGTACTATGTGTCAGGAGCATTCACTCAGTATCATTATCTCATTTTTGACTGAGATGGCTTTTAGCTGGTTTTGCATCTGCCCTCTTTATATGTGATTTTAAATAATTGTAATGACGCCACACAACAGGAATTTTTTGGACAAATCGTTTGTAACAAGCCTCGAATCGGGCTACACCCCTGGGGTGCAAATCAGGCTTAAAATTGGCCTTAAAATTGTCTAGTGTGCGGCCAGCTTTAGAGGGGGCATTAATTCATTTCATAATAACAATGTTATTAATATAGACATATTACGCAATTTAAATTACTAAATTTTCACTTTAAAAATGAAACTACAAGTAGATGGCAGCAAGTCACTGCTTTTATCACTGAATCTTTTTTTATGTGTTCAAATGGCTGATTCTTTTAGGATGAAGCAAGTGACTCTTTATGAATCACTGACTAGATTTGTTTAAAGATTAAATAAAACAAATACTGCATGCGCAGCTGCTCAACTGTGACTTTGTTTGGAACTAATTTTGTTGTGGAAATAGAGTACAATCACACAACAACCTTGTACCTATAATTGCGGATCAGTTAAGCACACCGCAACAACAAACATACATAAAGATGCACTAGTAATATTTTGACTGTGGTACATATACTATGGCGCATATACTACACAATACAGTAACAGCTATATATATAGATATAGATATAAATAGATAGATAGATAGATAGATAGATAGATAGGAAGAGTTCAGATGCAAACCCCCCTAAAAGCAATCTAGGTCATAATTGTAATGATACTGAGTAAATGCTCTCGACACGTACTATACAACCATCAAATACTTTTACTTCAGCCTCAGCCCAATCAGAATTACTGGTACTTAGGTTGAAACCTATACATCGGATCCTGATAAAAATGCATTTTTTTAAAGAAAGACATCAGATGGATTTAAAGGCTTTTGCATCTGAACTCCATATTGTTAGATCGCTGTCTCCATGCCTAGACAATTAAGATCCAGCCCCGGATGCCAGATCCCGTCAGAAAATATCAGTTTGTCTGGTATCAGTAAAAATCGTCAGCAGAGTAGTCTAATACCCAAACCCTGTTAACAAGAGGTCTTGTCTGGTACCCAAAACACTATTAACAGTGAGGAAAAAGCCAATGAAAGTGAAGAGCAGAAGTAGGAGATGAAGTAATGATGGTAAAAAGGAGCAGAGTTTATTGAATAGTCTTAGTTGCGTATGTCTCAATGCTCAGACTTCATCTGAAGAAATCAAACCCAAGTATTGTTATACCAAACTGATTCACAACAACATCCCATAAACCTTGAGTTTCTATAAATATTCCCTTATATCTCTTATTCATGAAGACAAACAGCCCTTGAAGCCACACAGTCTTAAGACTAAACAACAGTGGAAAAAATAATAAAAAACAACTCTAATATAATGTAAATTACTAATCAATTAATGAATCAATAAAATTAATATATAAATGACTATAATGATTATTATAAATTATTATATGATTAAATGGAATAATAAAATGATTAATAAATGATTAAGTAAACAAGTGTGAAATATTAACCCCTCGCTGCACACTCTCCACCTATGCCCAGGACTACCATCAGAAGATTCATTTTAATCCTTAATTCATCTTAATCCTTTTAAACCAGGGGTGCCCAAACTCGGTCCTGGAGGGCCGGTGTCCTGCAGAGTTTTAGCTCCAACCCCAATTAGACACACCTGAACCAGCTAATCAAGCTCTTACTAGGCATACTAGAAACTTCCCAGCAGGTGTGTTGAGGCAAGTTGATCTAATCTCTGCAGGACACCGGCCCTCCAGGACCAAGTTTGGGCACCCCTGAAGGTTCATTTTATGAAAACCTTTGTGAACGAAAGATGTATGCACTATATTTTTAAAGTCACAGTTCACAACTTGTGCTGAGTATTCAAAGATATGTCATCAATGTTTAGGCCTAAATCCTAAAACTTAAATTCAGTTGTCAACTCCTAACCTCCTTAACAGTAGAAGCTTGGGAGAGGTTTCAGTTGTTGATGACTGAAATTTAGTTTTAGGCTGAGCCATCCCTTAAACAATTTTCTCATTCACTCCCCAAAAGAGAGCAAGCTTTTGGGAATGATGGGAAGAGCACAACACATAAATGTCAAATTCCAGTTTACCACATTTGTGGTTTGGCACCCACAAACCCACAAAATTGGACTGTATAATTCAAACAGATTGACACTTGAAACATTGAGGTTAACCATGAGTAATCAATTAAGCAAAACACTTGTTTAACTTGCAAAGGTTGGAATCAGGATTTCAGTCACAATGATGATCAGCTGATTACCCTCCACCTCATACCCTGTGACCCATTGGAGAACACAAGCAACCGTGAAGAGGTGAGGACATGAATGTATTGCTTTGGAATCACTGTCTTCCTCCAACTGTGTACTGAATCAGTGTGTACAGGTCTGCAAGAGTTCAGCACCGGATATCCTAGTCATCCACTGTAGCGGCAACAACATCGGGGAGATCAGCAGTGTCCATCTGGTGAATGTAATAAAGGAGGACTTGCATCATCCTGAACTCCTTCACCCTGGCATCAAGATCTTCTTGTCTGCTGTGAGCCAGAGTAAGGCTAGTACCAATTCGGTGAAGCTCGAGAAGGCCAGAAAATGTGGTAACAGTGTTATGGCTACATTTGTTTGTAGCTAAAATGGTGCCATGATTGAACCTCACATTATAGTCCTGGGCTATTTTTGAAAGATGGAGTTCATTTCACACCTAGGGGAGATTATATGTTTTAAAGTACTATAGACAATTTCATTGGATGCACGCGCCTGCCCCGAAGTTAACTTACGGACTGTGTTTGTTTCTTGTTCTGGTTAGTTATTGGGGAAGCCGCTCCAAAAGCACCTCCTGCTGGCAGAGAATGAATTAGCATTTTCAGTCAGCCCGTCTGATTTGCGCAACAAACACGCAGAGCAGAGTTGTAAATGCAAACCAGATATATTTCCCGGCACACATACAGTGTAAGTCTGTGAGTAGTTCTTTTGCTGCAGAAGAGGAAAGCAGAGTTGGAAATTTCTAAATTAGAAATTAAAAAAGAAAACTTGAATATGCAGAACATAATATTGCAATATAAAATTAACTTGCTCAAGATGGATTGATAATTTTACAAGTAATAGGTGAAGAGTAACACAAATCTTGATCTTCCGGTATCTATTGCTCAGATGATATTTACATTTGATGCTTTTATCCAAACTACAATGGACCTTGCTCACATTTCTGGGTTTCTCATAGCGGAAGTCTTCATAGTTGGGTAAAATCCTAGAGCAGTGAATGGGAGAGTACCACAAGTATATGTTTTGCATTCAAATTTGCTCATAAAAATTTGAAAATTATTAAAATTCACTAGGTCTACTTACCACATATTACAAGATTAGATGTTTGTCAGTGGTGTTCAGGATCTGCAAATCATTCACCATTGTCAGTTATCTAAATGAAATATATATTATGTACTCTAATTTAACAGGCTACCACTAGCAGATAAAAACAGTGAAAGAAAAAGATATGTGTAACAAGCGCCATAACCGTAAGCTGGAGCAATGGACCAGTTTCTAGGTAAGTGGAGAACAGAATTAATGATGGTAGTAAATGAAAATCACACAATCATGTAACGAGGATAATCGAAAATATATGTATTGTAATTTAACAGTCACATAAACAGCATTGACCAAGATGAAACAAAAAATAAATAAATAAATAAAATTTATACACAACCAGTGAATTCTTTGTTGTCTTTCTCTCTTTCTTGTAATACGATTTGTTTTCCTTTTCTTCCCTTAAATAAAGCTTTAATCTAATTTATTTCTGTTTCCTTAGATCATAGCAATTT
The DNA here is from genome assembly GCF_022985175.1 of Labeo rohita. Classification (NCBI taxonomy): domain Eukaryota; kingdom Metazoa; phylum Chordata; class Actinopteri; order Cypriniformes; family Cyprinidae; genus Labeo; species Labeo rohita. Next base: position 22,244 of record NW_026128957.1, read on the forward strand.
TAGAAAAACCTTCGATTTGATTTGCTATGTTTTGACAGGTATCAAGCTTCACTATTTTTTTTTTTTAATCGATTTTAGGATTCTTATCCTATTTTGCTGTTTTTTTCAATTCCTTACACCATTGTGAACAAAACAAAGAAATTCCTATTAACAAAGCACAACTGCATGTAACAATAAAATGCAACAGTTCGAGTGAACCAAAACCTCTTATCACAACTAGTGTTCAAAAGAAATCCAAATTTTACATTTGACTCGCACTTAATAATGTTCAATCAAAAATACCCTTGTTAGGGCTTTTCTTTTCCTTAATTGTCTTTTGAAAATAGTGCAAAATGTCCTTTAGGATGTCCAGTGGTGAGTGCAAATTCAGGTAAATCCTACCGGTTCAAACAAATGTACCGCAAAAGAGAATGTCCAGCTGAAGAAAGTTGATGGGACGGAAAGAACGAATCCTCCACATGTCACAGACAAGACGTATCCTTCCAGGTCCAGAGATCAGAATTCAAGTTTTGGGTGGCTCGCCATCTCAAATCCATGAGAAGAGGTTTTCAACTCAAGCAATAAACCTGACCTGTTTTACCAAAACAGTGTCATTAGCATTCAATGCAATTCCTTTTAAACTTTTCTTGCTCTTTTTAACTGTTTACACACCCATCTCAACTTCCATAACGAACAAGTGTCCTCTTACCAGAATATTGAGGATGTGCAAATTAATATTCATAACTAAACAGAATACATCATTCAACAATTTACAATAATTCATATTAACGTTGTGAAAATATACAAACGATCTTTTGAAATGTATAACTGGTACAGCAACATAAAATACATATTTCAAAGAAAAGAAAATATGAATAACTCACCAAATCCCATTTCTAACAGTTCATTAAACACCTTCAGGTTCAGGGAAACTTCACAATCAGCTAACATCGGCGCTCAGATCGTCAATCATCGCTCTAAAATTATTCATCATCATCAACCATCAAGTATTATAAGCTTGTTTTTAACCATATTCTGTTCTCGCCAATGCATTACCAAAGCAAAGGGTTTACAGATAGCGAACAAAGAAAACTCCAGAAAGCAGTCTTGTGACTTTGGTGACTTTACTGGGTCTTTTAACTGTAAAACTACAAACAAGAGAAAACGAAAATAGAAATGAAGTTTACAATCACATTTTTAACATAATCAGTTCGATATTACAGTTCTCTTATGCACATAGTTCCTATTTATGCATGTCTTAAGTATTATACATATGATGAATTC
>NW_026128957.1:24006-38334 GCF_022985175.1 Labeo rohita
ATACATAATATCTATCTGTATATTCGGATTTCATATGTACTGTCTTGTTATATATAATGTTAATTTTGTAATGTATTTTTTTGAGTGGTTTTGCAATAATAAACTAATTGCTGTGTTGGTAGAGTCTTTGAGCCTGCCTTCACAAAGTTATGTCCAATAACAGCAAGGCAAGACAGTCTCAGTAGCCAAACAGAGCAGCCAGAGCTGTCACTAGGGCTCCTTCGATTTCAGCATATCAGTTGACCAATGACCTCTTTCAACACTGGTGACAAAAACTTTATCGAATAGAAAGTGTGTTTATGGTTGATTGCAAACACGTGCCAATCACACTTGGTGAATGTTTGTAGATCTGCAGAGTAGAAAGCCAAAACACACAGACTACACTGTCATTTTTCACCTCACATTCACAGTATGGACCTACAATGGCCTAAAAGGCATTATACACTGTTAGAAGTTGTTGAGGAACTTTGCAAAAGTGATGAGGACAAACAAAATCATCCATCAAGCAATGATGAGCCAGACATGCTTCTGTCTGAAGAAATTTCTGATTCAGCCCTAGATCAGTGAGTTTATGCATATTTTTTCTTTTATACAACCTTTACTAATTTTAGTGGTCTATGTGCAGATGTGCCATAATTATGTGATAATGTATGATGCATTGAATTATGCATTACATGTATTATGTTTTATATTATTTTTATGCTATATTCAGTTTGTAATATATCGTTGCACATACAATATTGGTATTATACTATATTCCGTTTGTACTATATTGTGTGTACAATAGTAGTTTTATACTATATTCAGGTTGTACTAGGGCTGCACAATTAATTTAATTTTTATCTTGATCATGATTTTGGCTGCCACGATTAAATAAAGATGATCGTCAGCGATATTAACATTCGAATAGCGGGCTCTGCTGCATATCAAATCAAGCACTTTCTCAACCAGTAATCATCCAACCACCAGGGGGCAAGCGAAAACACAGGCTGTATTAGCAGCAGCTTTAAATTGTGAGAGAGACGTAATGGCGAGAGCTGAAGGTGAAAATACGACAGCATCTGGAGGTGAGGAGGTGCTAGTGCCTCGTAAGGGAGCTACATCCATTGTCTGGGGTTTTTTTGGATTCAGGGCAAGTGATGTTGACCAAAAAGAAATTATATGCAAAGAGTGCCATCGAGTTGTGTCAGCACCACAGGGCAACACAACTAACTTATTCAACCACCTAAAAAAACACCACAAACTCAAATACGATGAATGCATGAAGGCCAAAGCTAACGCTGGTCCACCAAATCCCCGTCCATATCCAGCGCCAGCCCAGACATCCATAACAGCCACCCTGCACCGGGCAACCCCGTATCCATCCACCTCTCAAAGACACAGCGAAATAACGGATGCAATAACATTTTATTTGGCCAAAGACATGTGTCCAATAAATACTGTGATCAACGAAGGCTTCCGAAAAATGGTCAAAACACTGGACAAGAAATATGTGATCCCCTCACGCAATTATTTCTCCAAAGTGGCATTACCTGCACTGTATGAAAAATGTCGGGGGGGAATAGAGAGGGAAATCACAGCTGTCGAGTATTTCGCAACTACGACTGACCTATGGTCAAGCAGAACAATGGAGCCGTACATGTCCCTAACAATTCACTATATTGACGGTGATTTTACAATAAAGAGTCGGTGCTTGCAGACGTCATTTTTCCCACAAGACCACACAGGAGAAGCTATAGCCCTGGGACTGCGGGAAGCACTGGCCTCTTGGAGCCTGCCAGAGGAGAGACTAGTCTGCATCACAACAGACAGTGGATCTAACGTCGTCAAGGCAGCTTCTCTAAATAAATGGGTGAGGCTCCAGTGCTTCGGCCACAGGCTCCATCTAGCAATTGGTGAGTAGGACAAATAAAAAAGACAATGTAAAAGTAATAATAATAATTGAATTGTATGTAATATGTGCTAATATGATAGAGATTGATGATCAAATGCTTAGGCAATTTTATATAATATATATTTATATTTAAATTGCTTTACAAATGACCAGATAAAATAACTGACAAATAAGAGAAAAAATAAAATAAACAAGTGATCTTAAAAAAACATGAAATAAAAATTTTAAAAAGATGTGTATGCAAGGTTTTATTCTGTTTTAATTTTACATATGAATCTCATGTTCTTTTATAGAGAATTCAATGAGAGATCCTCGGATTGACCGTGCTGTAGGGATCTGCAAAAAACTTATGAGCAGTTTCTCCTACAGCTGGAGGCGTAAAAGGCAGCTAGCACAGGCTCAAAAGGAGCTGAAACTTCCAGAGCATGGGCTGAAGACAGAATGCCCCACAAGGTGGGGGTCAAGGCAGGCAATGATTGAAAGAGTCCTGGAGCAACAGAGGGCCATCTCTCAAGTCTTGTCTTCTGACAGAAAATCCAGACATCTCATCCCAACATGGCAGGACACTGACACCCTGGAAGCCATCAACAAATCCCTCCAACCTCTGACCGAGTTTACTGATGCACTGTCCAGTGAGAAATATGTCAGTGTATCCTTTGTGAAGCCAGTCTTCCACCTCTTCAGTTCCTCCATCCTCAAGGTGAACGATGATGGTCCAATGCTCACAAACAACATCAGGACCAAAATACTAACTTACCTGGATTATCATTTTGGCCATAATCGTGCAGCCCTAGGTTGTACCACATTGTTGTATTAGTTTTATATTATAGTTCAGTTCAGTTCATACTGTTTTGTTGTAATAGGTATTCAGATGAGGATGAGGACAGACCTCAACCATCAACCCCTTCAGCACCAGCATCATCTACTTCAGCTGCAACTTGGATTCAGAGGATTCAGAGATGCAGACAGAGGGAGAAGCAGAATTACAAGGCAAAGCAGAGGAAGAGAAAGAAGGAGTGAGAGAGGGAGAAGTAGAGAAAGAGGGAGAGGGAGAAGGAGAGAAAGAGGCCAAGCAGAGGGAGAGACAGAAGAAGGAGACAAACACAATCTGTTGTTTCTTCTGGCATCTCAGCAAGATTGCCCACCTCAACAGGGCTGGCCTCGCTGTGGTGAATGCGTTCATCATTCATCAGTAGATGGCTCTAGCATGGAACCAAAAACTCAAAACACAAAGAGAGTTCCGTGAAGCCCTAGTTCTGGAGCTTATGGATTGGAATGACCCTGCTCCTTCTGCACAAAACAAGCTTAAAACACTTCTCATATGAGGCTTAGGCCGTAACAGGAATTTCTGCAGAAGTAGTAGCAACAGGTGTAGTAACAATTGTGGTTCTAATTTAAGTGGCAAAAGTATTTCTATATTAGTCTTTTTAGCAGCTGCAACAGTAGACACTAGTTGGAGTAGTAGTTATAGTAACATAGTAGTTGCAGTACTCTTTGTTGTAGTAGCTCTTATAGTGTAATTTAAAGGAGTTAACCCTTTAACAAGCACCCTCAGTCCCTCTGAAAACAAGTCCAATAAAGTGCATCCATCCATAATAAAAAGTGGCTCACATGGCGTGGATATTTTTCTTACAAAATGCATTGATTCACCACAGGAAGCCTTTATTCACCCCCCGGAGCCATGTGGAGCACCATTTATCATGAACTGAAGCACTTTATTGGACTTGTTTTGGACTGTTGAAAAGAAACAGCTGCTCAATGGGATTATAAAGCTTGGAGGTGACAGGATAATTTTTATATGACTCTGATTGGATTTGTCTGTGTAACACAGTATGTAGAACGGGAAGGAGGAGGCAGGGAAACAGTGAACATTTAAACACTTTAATTATAAAATAAACAAACACCAAAAGTAAAGCGGCAGCCCATCACGGATGACTGCCGCACACAAACACAAATTAAAGTCCAGGCCTGATCCTCTCTCATCTTCCACTGTCATCGTTCCTCCTTTTATCCTTCTGGATCTCCTCCATGGGACTCGAGACCAGTGAGTGGTGCAGGTGTCACTCATTATCATTACACTCCACCGGCCTCGTTACGTTCCCACGGCTCTTGGCCCCGCCCCACTTGTTACAGTCTAAAAGAAGGAAGTCATATACACCTAGGATGCCTATGGGTGAGTAAATAATGGGCTCATTTTAATTTATGAGTGAACTAACCAAGGTTTTTCCTATGCATTATTCACTTTCCAAACCAATTTCAAATGGGTACCGAGCCTGACACTAAGTATGGAAAATTTGCCCACGTGAGGACTATCCTGCTTACTGTGGCCATACACCAAAGATGCCAGTAAGTACTCTCTCCCCAAGGCCAGCAGCTACATGGCATGAGTGGATGAAAAGTTTGTCTATGACCAGGCCTAAAACTTCAACCAGCCCACAACTCCACATCTTCAACCAAAGCCCAAGCCCTCACATTAACGACCACTGAACTTCCAGCTGATCAGAAACCTTGGGAAACCCCTTTTTGCAACAATGCAAAAATGTGAATGTGTGTGTTTATGTGTTAGATTAGTTTATATGTCTTAGATTTATCAAATAATGTCTGTTACGGCTTCCTATTTTGGCTGATGTAAATAGTCTAGGGATTTAGGAAGGTAACACAAGAAATACAATAATAAAGGAAACCCCAAAGGGTATTTGTTTTGATTTTTTTTTAGGAAGATTGTTTGTTGCCAAAATGTGATGCGTAGGATAAAGAATCAAACGGAAACCAGTAATGCTTTCACAACTTTAGTAAAGAATTAGGTTTACCAAAATCCAAGTTTGGTCCATGTCATTATCATTACCTCGACGAGGCAAGGAATTCAGATATACAATAAAGAGAAAAAAACAAATCACCCAAACAGTGTGAGACGTGAGCGGAGCTGAACGAAAAGAAATCAATAAAACAAAACCATTACTAACTACAACCCATCAAACACTATCTAAACAAAGAAAATAATAAACAAAACAAATCTTCAGCCTAAACGCCAAATAACTACGCTCACTAAAACACAAAGAAAAGAAAAAAAATACAAACAGCAGCTTCCGCTCCTACCCTGATGTTTCTATACAAGCGAATTTCTACGTGTTGTATTGTGTAGGTCACGTGACATACTAACCTTGTCTCAACACTATGAGCCAAAGATAAATCCCGTTGTCAACTCCCGTTGTTACAAGAGCGAAAATCGCATCACAGCACAATCGGGTAACAAGTCAGCAGAAAAAAAGATACAACAAGTAGAAAATGAAAGTCAATTCATACTAGAGATTTCGAACTCTCGGTGGACAGCGTGACAAACAAGTGAGAGCTCCACAAAGGAAAACCGCGCTCTCTCGTCTTGCGTCACTTCCGAATCCTTAAAGCAGGCAGGCGTAGGGGATTGGCTCAGAAGTAGGCGTTGTCCTCACAGTAATAGGTGATCGATCCAGCAGTCATCCAATCCTAGACTCTGGCCATGAGAACAAGGACCAATAGAAAACACAAAACTTTCCTCACAGTATTACAGAACGTAACAATGTCCTATATATATATATATATATATTGGAAAAAGAAGTATCTAGTGTTTTGTGCTTACAAGTTAATGTCTTAAACTGCTGATCTTGTTACTGTGCTAATCAGAGGTGTAAAGAGTACCTGAAAACCATACTTGAGTAAAAGTACAGATAGCTTACTGTAAAAATGACTCCATTACAAGATACAAGTCACCAATTCCAATAAGACTTGAGTAAAAGTCTTAAAGTATCTGATTTTAAAAGAACTTAAGTATTTTATTTGTACTGAATGTAGGCTCATAGAACACTAAGAAATGTGAAAAACAAGAAACCGTTTATTTTGGAATGTGAATTAGGTTTTATTTCCTAATATAGAAATGAAATTGAACACCTCAATATTTCAATATGGCAGAACAAAATAGATCAAACAAGTCAGTCTCAGTCAAACTCAAATGTTCAAAAAAGGCACAAGTAAAACATTTTTTTTTTTTCAAAAAGGTATTTTCAGTCTACAATAGAAAAAAAAAGTCAAATAAAATTCAGAGTTGCCTTTGATTTGATTTACCTCTCAGTCTCAGAGGGGGGCAATATTTTTATTCAACTTTAACAAAAGCTGGTTCTCAAAGTTCTTGGAACTTATTCTAGCTCTTTTTGGACTGAAAATTAGGCCAGCACTGCTAAAAAGTCGCTCGCAAGCAGCAGATGCAGGTAGGGGAGTGTTGAGCCTTAAAAACAACTAATAGAGGTGGGAAGGATTTCAGGACACCCATGTCGTCACCAGCGCACATCAGATAGCTATCAAGCACTGAGCACGAGAGCCGCGTTCTTTTCGAAGAAGCCATGGCTCACCGCAACTGCTTCCCGCTCCGGTCCTTCTACTTCCGGGTACGAGGCCGGTGCGATGTGCATGGAGGAAGAGCGGGAGGAATTGTGCAATGTTTTGCCGGGTGCGTCCCCGCAGGCTGCTAGTCCTGCGTGCTCACCGATGGAGTGTTCGGACGATTTTGAAAGCTCGTCTCAGTATGGGCTGGATCTTTTGTTCGGCGCTCCTGCTGAGGAAAAGGCAGGCTCTGCAGCATCGGAGGGAGGGCGTGAGGCATCAGAAGCTGACGCTGCTGCTGAACTCACCGCTCTGGCGGCTGAGTGTCAGTCAGTGGCGGATGCTGAAATGGCCGCTGCACTTCAGCGGGCAGCAAAGGAGATTGGGGTTGTGTGGGTTCCCCCGCCCAGCCCCGAACCTTCTAGGCTGGATGATTGGTGCCTGGGTAGCGGACATGACTCAAAGCCACGTTTGTCCCTGGTCCCTGGTCCCGTTTTTTTCATAAGTGCATGAGGAGTTGACGAAATCATGGAAAGCCCCTCTGTCGGCTCGATCTTGATATACCAACTCCCCGTCCCTCACCACCCTCGATGGCGGTCCGGCGAGGGGGTATACGGAGGTCCCCCAGGTGGAGAGAGTGGTTGTGATGCACTTGTGCCCGCAAAACGCCACCTCCTGGAGGGCACGCCCGAGACTCCCGTCCGGTCAGTTTTCATCTGCTCTTGTAGCAAAGGCTTATGTGACCCCTGGTCAAGCTGCATCCGCCCTGTACACCATGGCTATCCTGCAGGTTTATCAAGCCAAGGTTCTCAAAGATCTGCATTAGGGTGATCCCGACCCAGAGCTGCTGCAGGAACTGCATTCATCTATCTGCATTCACCTATCTGCCTCAACACTCAAGGTCCATGTAGCAGCTATATCAGCTAATCATGACATGGTGGGTGGCAGATTGGTGGGGAAACACGATTTGGTAATCAGGTTTCTTAGAGGCGCCCGGAGACTAAACCCTCCTCGGCCACACCTTATCCCCTCTTGGGATCTCGCTGTGGTCCTTCAGGGCCTACAGCAGGATCCATTTGAGCCTTTTCAGTCAGTCGAACTTAATGCCCTCTCCTTAAAGATAGCTCTCCTGACTGTGCTCACTTCTGTCAAAAGAGTGGACCTCCAAGCCCTCTTCATCAACAGTTCGTGCTCTGAATCTAGCCCCCGGCCTAGATACATGCCCAAGGTCCCCACCACTCCCTTCAGAGATCAGGTGGTGACCTTGCAAGCTATTTCTTCCCAGGAAAATGACCCCAACCTGACCTTGTTATGCCCAGTCTGTGCCCTGCGCATTTACATGGAACGTACTCAGCCATTCAGACGTTCTGAACAGCTCTGTTATGGAGAACAGCAGAAGCAAAGGATCTCCCACTGGTTAGTGGACGGTGTAGAGCTTGCTTAAGCGCTTCCTCTAATGGTGATTACGCTTCTAAGTTTCAGTAGGTTTCCTGACGTGAACCCTGGACACTTTCTCCATCAAAAATCCTCGCTGCAAAAAACCAACACAAGGTATGATTACTCTAGGGCAAGAATTACAAAGGGCAAGGACATAATTAATTAATTCCAGTACGGGTTTGCGGCAATCGTCAGGAGTTATGGAACGGAACAATCTGTCATCATTTAGCCCCATCTGAAAACACGCATTAATAGTTGCATCGCTCCAACTCACCAGATGAACAATGCTCAGAAATTCCTCAACGTATTGCTCCAACGATCTCTCTGACTGCTGGATGTTGAAGAGAAACTCCTCAGCCCAGAGCATTTTGTTGGGTCGGTTCTTCTGTCACAGCATTGTGTGAGTGGAATGACGAGGAGGAGCGAGGAGGTCCAATGCATAGAGTTTTATTAATATAATCCACAGGGAAACAGGAACAGACAGGAAACAGCATGGAACCAGCAAACACAACGTAACTTGACAGAGAACCATACAAACTGACTGAATGACAAATAAGAACCGATGATCTAAACAGGAACACAACCAAACTTATATACACGGAAACAACCAATCAGGGGGAGACAGGTACAATCAAACAGTGACGTAATAAATGAGAAATGGAACAGGAAGACCAAATAAGGGCAACACAGGGGAAAAATACACAAAAACAGTCCAAACAGTCTGACACATAGACATGAAAGGCTTTCAAAAAATTTGATCCGTTGTCCGTTGTTATACAGACAACTTTTTCATGGATCTCAAATTCAGAATGTATGTCATGTGTCGCAGCTGTAAGTACATCAAACATGTGTGACCCCTTTAATTGTCAACAGGCAAGTGCTGCAAAGCATCGCTGTAGATTGTCTGGGTCAATCCAGTGCACTGTCATACCTATAAAGCTGCACCGCCTTCAATTCCAGCAATCAGTAGTTGTACAGATGTATTCCACCCTGCTCATGGCTTCTGTTACACTTTTCTTCATTCCTCCTGCAGCTTCATTTATCTTGGTACAGGCTCCAACTCATGAATCAGGTCCTTAAATTAATCTTTTTCAACCATGCTAAAAGGTTGGAGACCGTATACAATGAATCGCAGCACAGCTTTATCAACAGTTGCTTGAGAAATGATCTTGGTCTCTGCGATTTTGAGTTACGTTAGGGGCTCCATATTTTTGCTCACATTCTTCCTCTTCTGAGCGATCGAGGTCAGGTCTGAGTAGTTTTTCAAGTGATTAGGATGTTTTCTCTGTATTAAAACTAAACAAAGAGGAGCAGTGTTATTTTTCAACTTAGTAAACTATGTGTAAATTCAATGAAAAATACATCACAAACTCACAGATAAATACACCTGATGCAAAATTTATAATTTTAGTGATACATTTATTCACATTGCACTAAAAATGTTAAACTAAAATATAGTCATGTCGCAGTGGTTTTTGCCATATCAGTAACTGTAGTAACTTTTGGTAACATTATGCTTACAATACTGTTGTAAAGTGAGACAATCTGTATAGATTCATTTGACTGAATTCACATTAAATGACCATTAAATAGACTCTTACCTCAATGTGTTTCCTCAAATTTGACGATGAATTCTTAAAAGCACTTATTTTCGTGGTTCATGGCAAACAAAGTAGACACTGCATTCTGTAAGAGTCATTCTATATACCGGCAAATGAAAACATTTCTTTCAAATAAGGCCATGGATGGTCGTCAGTGCTGGCACTGCTTGATGTGCTGGCTTCGGCTTCATCAGTGGCTGCAGTCATGTCGCTAATTAATGTGAAACGCCTGGCATTTGGCAAGCTGCTAATTCACGTTCACGTGGAGTAACCTCATTTAGCACATATAGGTAAATAGCATCCAGTACCTTCAGCACCCTGCAGATGGCGATATCGCCTCTTTCGTGTAATGAGTGAATGTAGTCGAGTACACTCTAAAAAGTGCTGGGTTAAAAAATAACCCAACCTTAACCCAGCCGCTGGGTAACTATGGGACAGAACACGCGTTGGGTTGTTTTGACCCAAGTGCTGGGTTTAACCATTTGACCCAGAATGCTGGGTTGTTTATTTGACCCAACCAGTGGGTCAGATTAACTGTGTTGCTGGGTTAAACATAACCTAAACATTGGGTTATTTGTTGTCTCAGTGCCTTGCTACCTTTATTTTTTTTACCAGTAATAATAAATAATCACAAAAGAATGTAAAATTATTATTATTTTGTCTGTAATACAAGTACACAACACAAAAAACTGCAACTTGTCACATTTCAACCACTACAGACAAATAAAAGAGTTTCTGAAGATGACTTCCTTTAAAATGCAATACTTTGTAAACATTTCAACCACTACAGACAAATAAGTTAAGTTTCTGTAGATATTTGGGTTTTTTTTTTAAGACAAACTTTTACAAAACAGGCACTTTCCTGTTCTGTCAACACTGCAGAATTAGAACACTCAAAAGTTTATTATTGCCACATGTGAATTAGTCCAAACATTGTGCCAATAAAACAAAGACAAACAGAGTCCTACAACAGACAAGACAACGCGTTACAACTGGCCAGAAAAAACTGATGCTCTCAAAAACTTAACACATGAGGACTCGTGTCCATCAATGTGATAGACTGCGTGCTGGAGAAATTCCCACGTAGGAAGGCACTGCTTAGTGTAATGTACATCCAGCACAAAAAATGACTTGAAACAAAGATCAACAGCCTCAAGCAACGATTCCGTTTCAATGGCATGGCCCGACACAATGGTGAAGGTCTGGGATGTTGTTGACTCATTTCCAAGGCACAAAACATGCAGGAATATGTCACTGGTCTCTGCATTTTGCAAATATTCCACCATGTTGGTCCCAACCTGTTAATTATATGACACTTAGTCTTTCAGCATAATGAACATTCAGGTGTATTTTATAAACAAACACAGGCCTGATAAAAACGCTCCTTTTAAAAATAAAATTTTAAACTGCACTTTTAGACTTTTACATCTACAACATTTGTTGTGGTGTGTCAGTAGGAAAAATCAGTTTACATTTCCAAACATTTATTGCCATTAATTGTAATAATCTGGTGAGATTTTTGTTTGCACAAGGAGTCTGACAACTGCCAGTGCTCCACAAAAAGAGATCTGAGCTCATCATCATCCAATCCATCTGGAATGACAAGAAACAAAAGAACAGACTGAGACAGACTAAATCCAGTAGAACTATGGCAATGTCTCCAAGATGCTTCAAGAAACCTACCTGCAAAGCTACAGTACTGTGAAAAGTTTTAAACACTTGTATAAAAATGCTGTAAAATGAGGATGCTGTCAAAAATAATGTCATAAACAGATTTTCTTTATCAATTAACTTCTATTAACTAAAATTAAATCAACAATTGGTGTGAGCATCCTTTGTGTTTAAAGCAGCTTTTGCCCTACGTGCACTTGTGCATAGTTTTTCCAAGTAGCTTGGCAGGTAGGTTTTTTGAAGCATCTTGGAGACGTTGCAACAGTTCTTCTGGATTTAGTCTGTCCCAGTTTGTTGTGGTTCTTCGTGTCATTCCAGACGGATTGGATGATGATGAGATCAGATCTCAGTGTGGAGCACTGGCTGTTGTCAGACTGCTTGTACAAACAAAAATCTCACTGGATTATTATAGTTAATGGCAAAATAAATGTTTGGAAATGTAAACTGATATTTCCTACTGACACACTACACTTACTATATATGGGATGTGACAAGACCTCGTGGCACGAGATCTCACGAGATACGATGCGTCTTGCGAGACAATATCCTTGCAAAACATTTTGCAGTGTTTATGTTAGAGCTGCAAGATTAACCCTAAAAAGTTCCAAATCTCGATTCAAACACCCACGCAATCTTATTCCTGAATGACAACGATTCAGCTATTTGGGTATAAACACTTAACGTCTACGTTACGTATTGTAACGCTTATTCTCTTCCGCCAGAAGGTGGCGACAATTGCCCGTTTAAAAAAAGTATGTCATTGAATCATTCATTCAGGAGATCTCAATAGTCAAACAAGTCTGATACACAACTTGAGACACTGCCTCCTTCATTGAATTAAAAAAAAAAAAAAGTTTAAATGAATACGTTTTTAAAAGAAATAAGCAATCAACTTTTTGTTAGAACCACTAGTATATTACGTTATTTTGTTTAGTTTTCTAATCTTTTTTCTCCAGAATCATGATCTCCAATTTATTAAAAACAACTGAAATTCTCAATTTATCCAGAATCATGAAGCTCTTGTTTAATTTTACTGCATATAAATCATTAAAATGATGAAAGTTTAATTTCATAAAGTACAAGTTGATTTCAAAATGCACCTACATTTTTTTGCATTTTGTCTTTTTAGTTAAATAAAACACTATTTTCCCCATATATTTCATCATTGAGGATTCTGTAAAAAATTTTAAAATCTTGTCTCGCTCTCGTGAACCCAGTCTCGTGTCTCTAAGTTACTTACAGGTTGTGTCAATAAATTACTTCCGGGATTCCGTCGTTGTGGGTCTGAAGACCTTTCCTCCTTTCTTGCATATTGATGGGGGAAGCTTCAAAAAGCTTCCTGTCTGCCTCTGGATATAGCCTTTTAAAGTCTTGTGAAATTTGATAAAATTTGAACATGAAAAACAAATGTAACCATAATCAGTGTTTAAGAGATTACATGGGTTTGAGAGTAAGCATGTGATAGTAAAGAATACAAGAGAGGTTCATTTGACAGATTAATCAGACATACAAACAGGTGACAAATTTAAAAGGAAAGACCAACATTAACTTAACTTAACATTAAATTAACTTGATTCAATCTTATTGAAGTTTTGGTGACATGCTACCAGAACAGCTTCAGCTTTGAATCTAAACGTTTGTAGATATCTGCTGAAAAGATGGAACATCATTTTGCCAGAGGATATTCCTCATTTTGTGATTTGATGATAGTGTTGAAGAGTGCTGACTAACAGGTTGGTCTAAAATCCCGCACAGATGTTTAACTGGGTTGAGATCTGGTGGCCAAAGCATGTGATTCATATAACTACAGACAAACTACTCAGTGACCCTGTATGTAGTCTGGCTATTTGTTTCATGACAAAGTTGTCAGTGACAGGGTCACAACCCTACTACTAATTTAACCATTTCAAATTTTTTCAAACAAAACCACAATATCAAAATTATTTCGTACCATGCCAGGATTGTCTAGAAGCCTGGGGAATTCCTTCAAGATTGCTGCGAATCCACTCCCCTCGGTATATGGCTGTTTCCTTCATATAACCTTCAACATCAGAGACTGGATACTTATGGACCTTCATCCAGTCAACCATTTCTTTAATTTTTTCAGGAGGCAACCCAGATTCTGTAAAATAAGGATAAAAAAAGTGCAAGCTTAAAGTTACTGGGTTAATAGCTAGCAAAACCATGGTGTCTGGCCATTTAAGAAATAAATACAGTATGCCAGCCTGGAAATACATTGATTATTCATTATTCAATCTCAAATTATTTCTAACATATAAACACTTTATATGGCCTCTCAAATTTTAACCTGGAGAAACACTTATTTCCTGACTTGCAGCTCCACCCCCTTATTATCTTAACTCGTTAGTCGTTACCTCTGTGTATATATCCTTTTCACATACTGTTATGATGCCTTTCTGCAGGTTTCAACATCGCAAATCTAGCAAAGTTTATCATATTGTACATAAATATTATATCATAATCATAAATAAAAATAAATTCAATTTGTGGTCTTCGCCTATTCATGTAACAAGCAAAGTTTTACTCAACAGTGACGACTTCTGCTTCTGAGAACCACAGAAATGTGAAAGGGGTCCTTTGCCACAGTGTTTCAGTTGTTCTTAGTCAGTTGTTGATGTAAATACCTTCCTGTGATTCTGTTCCCCGTGTTCTAGTGTTTTCATTGAACACCTTGCGCTTAGATCCAAGTATCTGCCTGCCATTACTCCCAGTGTGATAGAGACTCATTATTATGGGTACATATGGTTCTTAATGTAAATATGCAATTAGTCAACTATTTGCTTTTAATGACTATTGGTCTATAAGAAACATCTTTAGTCAAGGGCAGCCCTATTGGTGATCATTACCTGGTTTAGTGATTGCATGGTCCTCCTGTGGAGTCAGTTGTCCTGGGCTGCGTTCCCAAAAGCATCGTAAGCCTAAGTACATCGTAGACCCATTGCCACCAATGGAGCTACGATCAACTTAAGCTTACGATGCTTTTGGGAAACGCAGCCCTGGTTGTTTTAGTTTTCTTAATCTTTTTTTTACATTCCTTAGGCGTTCTTCTAGGAAACCAGTTGCCGGTCTATGCTTGCGTCCAGGAGTGTACTAAGCTCCCTGTAACATTAGACAAAATTTAGCTTCCTTGAAAATTATGATTTCTAAATATTTGTGGTTGTTACTGATTTTCTTCATTCATTGCAATTATTAGTTTTAGGTTATTATTATTATTATTATTTTTCCCCTCAACAACACAGTTACACAATATTCCAGTTTTTTTTTTTGTTGACTAATATTACTGTTCTGTTCTTTTTATGTAAAGGTGGTTGAACTTACATAGCCACTGCCTGTAGTATCCTTCAAACATGG
>NW_026128957.1:38834-96031 GCF_022985175.1 Labeo rohita
TAATGGCAGGCAGATACTTGGATCTAAGCGCAAGGTGTTCAATGAAAACACTAGAACACGGGGAACAGAATCACAGGAAGGTATTTACATCAACAACTGACTAAGAACAACTGAAACACTGTGGCAAAGGACCCTTTTCACATTTCTGTGGTTCTCAGAAGCAGAAGTCGTCACTGTTAAGTAAAACTTTGCTTGTTACATGAATAGGCGAAGACCGCAAATTGAATTTTTTTTTTTTTATTTATGATTATGATATATTTATGTACAATGTGATGAAACGTTGCTAGATTTGTGATGTTGAAACATGCAGAAAGGCATCATAACAGTATGTGAAAAGGGTATATACACAGAGGTAACGACTAGGGTTGCAAAATTCCGGGAATTTTCAAGACTGGAAACTTTCCATGGGAATTAACGGGAATATATGGGAATTAACAGGAATTAATGGGAATATATGGGAATTATTGGGAATAAACTGGGAATTTGCTAAATTGCAGGAACTGGGAATGTAAATGTAGAAGAAAGAAAACTTGCAGCATAATCTTGGTCAAAACAATCAGGTCTAATGCAATTTTAGTTTAATTTCTGACCTACACACTGCCTGCAGGGCTGTTAAGGCCACACACCCTACATCCACTGTACATTCCTCTATAACATGCACAGATCAAACTATCAAAATATATTATGGTTAGTGTTCATGTAAATCACATAAATATTACAAAAATATATATGTTTAAAACTTCCTTGTGCTGTGTGTAAGCTCCTGTGCAACTAAATTA
Organism: Labeo rohita; assembly: GCF_022985175.1. NCBI lineage: Eukaryota > Metazoa > Chordata > Actinopteri > Cypriniformes > Cyprinidae > Labeo > Labeo rohita. Next base: position 39,614 of record NW_026128957.1, read on the forward strand.
TGCCATTGTTAAAACAAATACACTGGCTGAGCAAACATTTAGGTGAGATAATAATAATTTAAAAAACAGTCTAAAAACGACCCTCCCCCACACAGTCCCCCTAGTAGTCACCTAAGGGGGGAATTCCCCCCCATTTTCTCTGAAGGCACAGTTGCTGCATTTGAGCCCAAGGGCTACATCTAAATTTTGATATTACTTATGTAAAGTAAGTAAGTTTAGGTAAGTTTAACTAGCAAAAACCAAAATGTTTATACAGTATATCTCATGTCCCAGTGTTTATACAGTAGCTGGCCAGTAAATCAGATATGAACAATCTAAGCTAGTTAGCATTATTTCATTTACTATTTAGGAAGTATCATGTGCTAGCTAGCTTAAGTTGCAGTGCTATTCCTTATACCTTCTGCTAGCCAGTTTCATACAGAAGTACAGAACTGGTCAAAAGTTTGGACACATTCCTATTTTTAATGTTTTTTGAACATCTCTTTTGATTTCTTATGTATATCAAGCCTTCATTTATTTTTCAGCAAAAATACAGAACAAAACAGTAATATTGTGAAGTATTACAATTTAAAATAATGGTTTTCTGTTTTAATATACTTTAAAATATAATGTATTGCTATGAAAAAAGCTGAATTTACTACGGTCTTCACTGTAACATTGATGTAATCCTTCAGAAATCATTCTGAAATGCTGATTTATCAATTTTGAAACAGCTGTGCTGCTTAATATGTTTTTTTTAAAATTCCCTTTTCTTACAGGATTCTTTAATGAAAAAGAACAGCATTTATTTAAAATATAAATCCTTTTTTTACTGTTCAAAAGTTTGGGGTCAAGTTTTTTTTTTTTTTTTTTTTTTCAATACTTTTATTAAACAAGGATGTGTTCAGTTAATAAAAAGTAATAGTAAAGACTTATATTGTTAGAAAAGATTTCAGTTTTGAATAAATTATGTTCTTTTTAAGTTAAATCCAGGAAAAAAGCATCACAGATTCCAAAAAAATAAAAAAATGTCATTTTTAAAATTTGTATTAGTTTGCATGCATGTCAGCTTATAATCAAACAAAATGTTGAAATTTATATTTGTTTATGATACAGCTTCTCTAAATTTCCCCAAATTTCCCATTAATTCCCATTAATTCTCATAAATTCCCATAAATTCCCGTAAATTTCTGTTAAATTTCCAAATTGGAATATTTCCAAAATTCCCCGGACAAAGTTTCCATAGAAATTTACCGGAAATTTTCCGCCCCTTTGCAACCCTAGTAACGACTAACGAGTTAAGATAATAAGGGGGTGGAGCTGCAAGTCAGGAAATAAGATGTTTCTCCAGGTTAAAATTTGAGAGGCCATATAAAGTGTTTATATGTTAGAAATAATTTGAGATTGAATAATAGGCAGATCAACGTATTTCCAGGCTGGCATACTGTATTTATTCCTTAAATGGCCAGACAGCATGGTTTTGCTAGCTATTAACCCAGTAACTTTAAGCTTGCCCTTTTTTATCCTTATTTTACAGAATCTGGGTTGCCTCCTGAAAAAATTCAAGAAATGGTTGACTGGATGAAGGTCCATAAGTATCCAGTCTCTGTTGTTGAAGGTTATATGAAGGAAACAGCCATATACCGAGGCGAGTGGATTCGCAGCAATGGGTCTAAAAGCATCCCAGAAATCTTGAAGGAATTCCCCAGGCTTCTAGACAATCCTGGCATGGTACGAAATAATTTTGATATTGTGGTTTTGTTTGAAAAAATTTGAAATGGTTAAATTAGTAGTAGGGTTGTGACCCTGTCACTGACGCCTTTATCATGAAACAAATAGCCAGACTACATACAGGGTCACTGAATAGTTTGTCTGTAGTTATATGAATCACATGCTTTGGCCACCAGATCTCAACCCAGTTAAACATCTGTGGGGGATTTTAGACCAACCTGTTAGTCAACACTCTTCAACACTATCATCAAATCACAAAATCAGGAATATCCTCTGGCAAAATGATGTTCCATCTTTCCAGCAGATATCTAGAAACGTTTAGATTCAAAGCTGAAGCTGTTCTGGTAGCATGTCACCAAAACTTCAATAAGATTGAATAAGTTAATTAAGTTAATTTAATGTTAAGTTAAGTTAATGTTGGTCTTTCCTTTTAATTTGTCACCTGTTTGTATGTCTGATTAATCTGTCTAATGAACCTCTCTTGTATTCTTTACTATCACATGCTTACTCTCAAGCCCATGTAATCTCTTAAACACTGATTATGGTTACATTTGTTTTTCATTTTCAAATTTTATCAGATTTCACAAGACTTTAAAAGGCTATATCTAGAGGCAGACAGGAAGCTTTTTGAAAAGTGGGCTACAATCGCGGACCGAATCCTTGCCTATGCCCAGCGAGACGGAAGGGTAAATTTACAGCTGGGTGACATGACTCCAGGTAAGCTATTTTATGAAATGTGAATCTATAAAAACAAATTTGCCCAGGAAAGTGTTTCACTGTTTGCACTGTATTATTCTTACGGTTTAGATGCTAAAGGGGAGAGTGCCTTTAAAGTCCTGGCCACTCTGCTTCCCCCATCAATATACAAGAAAGGAGGAACTTTTTTTAAACGGGCAATTGTCGCCACCTTCTGGTGGAAGAGAATAAGCGTTACAATACATAACGTAGACGTTAAGTGTTTATACCCAAATAGCTGAATCGTTGTCATTCAGGAATAAGATTGCGTGGGTTTGAATCGAGATTTGGAACTTTTAAGGGTTAATCTTGCAGCTCTAACATAAACACTGCAAAATGTTTTGCAAGGATATTGTCTCGCAAGACGCATCGTATCTCGTGCCACGAGGTCTCGTCACATCCCATATATAGTAGGTGTAGTGTGTCAGTAGGAAATATCAGTTTACATTTCCAAACATTTATTTTGCCATTAACTATAATAATCCAGTGAGATTTTTGTTTGCACAAGCAGTCTGACAACAGCCAGTGCTCCACACAGAGATCTGATCTGATCATCATCCAGTCTGTCTGGAATGACATGAAGAAACAGAACAATCTGAGACAGACTAAATTCAGAAGAACTGTTGCAACGTCTCCAAGATGCTTCAAAAAAGCTACTTGGAAAAACTATGCACAAGTGCACGTAGGGCAAAAGCTGCTTTAAACACAAAGGATGCTCACACCAATTGTTGATTTAATTTTAGTTAATAGAAGTTAATTGATAAAGAAAATCTGTTTATGACATTTATTTTTGACAGCATCCTCATTTTACAGCATTTTTATACAAGTTTTTAAAACTTTTCACAGTACTGTAGCTTTGCAGGTAGGTTTCTTGAAGCATCTTGGAGACATTGCCATAGTTCTACTGGATTTAGTCTGTCTCAGTCTGTTCTGTTGTTTCTTGTCATTCCAGACAGACTGGATGATGATGAGCTCAGATCTCTTTTTGTGGAGCACTGGCAGTTGTCAGACTCCTTGTGCAAACAAAAATCTCACCAGATTATTACAATTAATGGCAATAAATGTTTGGAAATGTAAATTGATTTTTCCTACTGACACACCACAACAAATGTTGTAGATGTAAAAAATGACAGTCTAAAAGTGCAGTTTGAAATTTTATTTTTAAAAGGAGCGTTTTTATCACGCCTGTGTTTGTTTATAAAATACACCTAAATGTTCATTATGCTGAAAGACTAAGTGTCATATAATTAACAGGTTGGGACCAACATGGTGGAATATTTGCAAAATGCAGAGACCAGCGACATATTCCTGCATGTTTTGTGCCTTGGAAATGAGTCAACAACATCCCAGACCTTCACCATTGTGTCGGGCCATGCCATTGAAACGGAATCGTTGCTTGAGGCTGTTGATCTTTGTTTCAAGTCATTTTTTGTGCTGGATGTACATTAAACTAAGCAGTGCCTTCCTACGTGGGAATTTCTCCAGCACGCAGTCTATCACATTGATGGACACGAGTCCTCATGTGTTAAGTTTTTGAGAGCATCAGTTTTTTCTGGCCAGTTGTAACGCGTTGTCTTGTCTGTTGTAGGACTCTGTTTGTCTTTGTTTTATTGGCACAATGTTTGGACTAATTCACATGTGGCAATAATAAACTTTTGAGTGTTCTAATTCTGCAGTGTTGACAGAACAGGCAAGTGCCTGTTTTGTAAAAGTTTGTCTAAAAAAAAAAAAAAAAAACATCTACAGAAACTTAACTTATTTGTCTGTAGTGGTTGAAATGTTTACAAAGTATTGCATTTTAAAGAAAGTCATCTTCAGAAACTCTTTTATTTGTCTGTAGTGGTTGAAATGTGACAAACTCATTAAATGGACATTTCAAGTTGCAGTTTTTTGTGTTGTGTACTTGTATTACAGACAAAAAAAAATAATTTTACATTCTTTTGTGATTATTTATTATTATTATTGGTAAAAAAAAATAAAGGTAGCAAGGCAATGAGACAACAAATAACCCAATGTTGAGGTTATGTTTAACCCCACAACACAGTTAATCTGACCCACTGGTTGGGTCAAATAAACAACCCAGCATTCTGGGTCAAATGGTTAAACCCAGCACTTGGGTCAAAACAACCCAACGTGTGTTCTGTCCCATAGTTACTCAGCGGCTGGGTTAAGGTTGGGTTATTTTTTAACCCAGCACTTTTTAGAGTGTAACTAGACTGTTTTATAATTTCAACCATATTGTGTGGTTGATTATTGTCTTTGTTTACCACAGTGCTCTAGAATACTACGATAGCAGACAACGGTAACAACGATTTATTTTCTAAAAAATAACTCCCATCAATCTTAAAAGAATGAAGCTCTCTTATGTCTCTGGCCTTTTAACATCTACATAAAATATTCTTTTACACTTAATCAAAAAAAAATAAATAAAAAAAGATAACATTTAATTATGACCTTTACTTGCCTTAAACCGTCTTTCCCTCTCTTATGAAGAAGCTGAGAAGATCGCCTCCTCACACAAGCAGGCTTCTGTGTTGTTAACTCCAAAGTTGGTTTAGGTTCTGCAATGAAAAACACAGACATCAGTGGTTTTATTAAAATGTTCATTGTTGATACTGTTGTTGCATCAAAATGTTAAGTAAACAAGCAGGAGATGTTACAGAGAGTGAGGGACGAGAGGCGAGCGGATCCACATGCGAGCCTTTATTAATGGGACGAGACAGATACATGGTCATGCAGGCAGGGTCAAACAACAGTAACAGGAGTGTCAGAGGCGAGACGAGAGAATAGTCCTTTATGACGAGCGATAATCCAAAGGCAGGCGGCTAGACAGACGAAAACGAGAAAACCAGGCAGGAGAACAAAAACCAGGAACTTGGAACAAGAAACTAGGTAACGTTAACTAAGGGAATACAACAATACAACAATCCGTGGTTTGCAAGTGGAAAGACCGGGGCTTTTATAGCACCGCTGATTGGTCGCGGGTGAAGTGCAATGGCTGATGGGGAATGTAGTCCGGGGTGTGGTGCAACAGTCTGTGTGTGACAGGGCGAGAGTGACATCTGGCGGTGAGCGGACAGCGGGACACCGACCGGATTTGTGACATAGCCCCCCCCCAAGGAGCGGCTTCCAGACACTCCAACAGAATAACAGTCCAGGGGAGCGGTGGGGCGGGAGCGAGACAGGGCGAGGGCTGGAGGACCAGGTCCCTGCGGAGGACCCGGTGATTGAGGCAGGACCGGCTGAGCAGGAACCCTCCAGGGCGGAGCCGGAGGCGGGACAGGCGACGCAAGAGCCCTCCAGGGCGGAGCCGGAAGCAGAGCGTGAGGCGCGGGCGCCCTCCAGGGTGGAGCAGGAGGCGCAGGAGCCCTCTGAGGGGGAACAGGAGGCGGAGCGGCCCTCCAGGGCAGAACAGGAGGCGGAGCAGGAGGTGGAGCAGCCCTCTGGGGCGAAACAGGAATCTGCGTCACGGTCTGGGACCTGGGGAAAGCAGGGACAGAGAAGGCAGACAGAATAGGGGGAGAAGGCACAACAGCCCTCCAGGGCGGAACAGGAGGCGGAGCAGGCGCAGCAGCCCTCCAGGGCGGAACAGGAGGCGCAGCAGCCCTCCGGGGCGGAACAGGAGGTGCCGCAGCCCTCCGGGGCGGAACAGGAACCTGCGTCATGGTCTGGGACCTGGGGAGAGCAGGGACAGAGGAGGCAGAGAGAATAGGGAGAGAAGCAGAGAGACTGAAGGATAATGCCGCCCCCATAGGAGGTTCTACAGCAAATGCTGACACCTCTGGGGGCAATGGCGCAGCTTCTCTGATGGGGAAGGCCTCTGGAGCAGACTTGAGACCAGACGGGACCTCTGGAGCAGGCTTGAGGCCAGACGGGACCTCTGGAGCAGGCTTGAGACCAGACGGGAGCTCTGGAGCAGGCTTGAGACCAGACGGGAGCTCTGGAGCAGGCTTGTGAACTGACGTGGCCACTGGAGCTGATTTGTGAACAGACGTGGCCTCAGGGATTGACTTGGGAACAGACGTGACCTCAAGAGCTGACTTGTGAACAGACGTGGCCTCAGGGGCACAGTGTGCAGCGCACACACACCAAATGGCAACCGCCATTAAAGGAAGAGCAGCAGTGGGAGGTTGTGGTGGGTCCAGTACGCTGGCTATCATGATAGGCCGTGATCTTAGGATGTCTGACGAGATGTGACTTGGCTTAGGGTCGTCGGACGGGGCATGACCTGACTCTGGGCCGTCGGACGGGGCATGGTAAGGCTCTGGGTGGTCAGACGAGACATGACGTTGCTCAGGACGGACCGACGAGACGTGACTTGGTTTGTGAAGTCCAGTAGTGGGTTGACTTGGTTTGTGGTGACCAACTGTGACTTGGCTGGGCTCTTGGAGACCAGCCGTGACCTGGCTAGGCGCAAGGACGACGGCTGTGGCATTACTGGACTTGTGACTTGGGAGCGAGAGCTCTGGGGTTTCAGAAGAGACGTGAGGAGGCTCTGGCCAGGCAGGCGAGACATAGCGTGGCTCGGGCGAGACGTGACTTGGACTTGAAGGAACGACTGTGACTTGGCCTGGCTTATGGAGATCAGCGGTGACTTGATCTGACACGAGAAGACCAGCGGTGACTTGAACCGGCTTGTGAAGATCAATGACTTTACTTGACTTAAGAACCACGACTGTGACTTTGCTTGACTCAGGAACCACGGCTATGACGTTGCTTGACTCAGGAACGACCGCCTTGACGTTGCTGGATTTGGAAGCTTGACTGGACTTGGAAGCCTGACTGGACTTGGAAGCCTGACTGGACTTGGAAGCTTCAGCTGTAGCCTGACTTGACTCTGGAGCAGCGGCTGAAGCTTGACTTGGCTCTAGAATAACAGCAGGAACTTGACTTGGCTCATGAGGATCTGCTGTAGCGTGGCTTGGCTCATGGAAATCCGCTGTAACGGGACTTGACTCATGAACAACAGCCGTAACGTGACTTGACTCGTGGGGAACTGCTGTGACTTGGCTTGACTAGTGGCGAACGACAGCTGTGTCTTGACTTGACTCTGTGTCTTGACTTGACTCTGTGTCTTGAATTGACTCTGTGTCTTGACTTGACTTGGAAGACTGACTTGACCCAGGGGTAGCCGCCACGGCATGAAGGAGCGCCATTTTAGCTGCCCATACCGTCATTAGGGGTGTGTCCAGCACGTGGGCCATCATGACCACAGGTGGCGTCCGGGTGCTGACCACAGGTTCTGTAATGGCGGCCATATTGTGGAGTGGCTTAGAGACGGCGGCCATCTTGTGCAGTTGCTTGGAGACGGCGGCCATCTTGTGCAGTGGCTCTGGCGTGGCAGCCATCTTGTGCAGTGGTTCTGGCGTGGCAGCCATCTTGTGCAGTGGCTCAGGAAAGATGGCTGTAACTTGACTTGAGACAGGGACGATAGCTCTGACCTGACTTGACACAGGAGACACAGCTGCAATTTGACTTGACTTGGGAACTTGACTGGCAGCCGCAACTTGACTGGACTCGGAAACTTGACTTGACTCAGGAAATGCAGCTGTAACTTGACTTGACTTAGAAACTTGACTTGACTCAGGAAACACAGCTGCAACTTGACTTGACTTGGAAGCTTGACTTGACTCAGGAAATGCAGCTGTAACTCCATATAGCTCTGGTATGGCAGCTGTGACGTGACGGAGCTCTGTTTCCACCGCCATCTTGAGAACGGACTCCGCCGCCATCTTGTGAGCGCGCGCCGGCGCTGCCGCCATCTTGTGAACGGGCACCGCAGTCGCCGCCATTTTGTGAACGGGCACCGCTGTCGCCGCCATTGCTTGAGCACGCTCCTGCACGGCCGCCATTTCACGAGCGATCCAGGCGGCAAACTTGTTTGTGGGATCGTGCTCTGGCATGACCGCCAATCTGCGGGTGGGACGCGCGGTCGCCATTACCGCGTTGTCGCGTTCCCTCTCTGCGACCCCCACGGTGCACGGCGAACCCACGCACGACAACACAAAGTTCATGAAAGCTGCTAGAGAAGAGCGTGGACCCTCGCGTCTCAGTCTCGCCCTCAGGTGCTCGTTTGCGCCGTCACAAAAAACCTCAATTATAATACAGTCCGGTAGGGTGGAATAATTTGCAAAAACTAAAAACTCACGGGTGTACTGCTCAAGTGAGCGTGGTCCTTGTTCGATCCGACATAGAGTTCTGTCTGTGTCCATCTCTGTTGAATGTCCGGGAGTGAAGCTGCTGGATCCTTGTGTGACGGATTGTTCTGTTACAGAGAGTGAGGGACGAGAGGCGAGCGGATCCACATGCGAGCCTTTATTAATGGGACGAGACAGATACATGGTCGTGCAGGCAGGGTCAAACAACAGTAACAGGAGTGTCAGAGGCGAGACGAGAGAATAGTCCTTTATGACGAGCGATAATCCAAAGGCAGGCGGCTAGACAGACGAAAATAAGAAAACCAGGCAGGAGAACAAAAACCAGGAACTTGGAACAAGAAACTAGGTAACGCTAACTAAGGGAATACAACAATACAACAATCCGTGGTTTGCAAGTGGAAAGACCGGGGCTTTTATAGCGCCGCTGATTGGTCGCGGGTGAAGTGCAATGGCTGATGGGGAATGTAGTCCGGGGTGTGGTGCAACAGTCTGTGTGTGACAGGGCGAGAGTGACATCTGGCGGTGAGCGGACAGCGGGACACCGAACGGATTTGTGACAGGAGACAACAGAAACATTTATTTTCTACAAATAACTTGCATAAATCTCAAAAGAATTAAGTGCTCACCTATGTCTCTGGCTCATCTACATAAAACTTTTTTTACTCTTAGACAAAAAAAGATAACATGAAATGATGACCTTTACTTGCCTTAAACCATCTTTCCCTCTCTTATGAAGAAGCTGAGAAGATCACCTCCTCACACAAGTAGGCTTCTCCAAAGTTGGTTTGAGTTCTGCAAAAAACAGACATCAATGGTTTAAATAAAATGTGAACAAGTCATCATACTGTTGTTGCATGAAAATGTGAAGTAAACAGGCAGAAGACAACAGAAACATGTATTTGTTTTTTATAAAAATAACTCACATTAATTCTGAAAGAATGTAGCTCTCCTATGTGTCTAGCTTTCAACATCTACAAAAAAAAGTAAACATTCATTTAATAATAGAAAAAAAAAAACAAAAGATAATATAGAAATTATGACCGTTACTTGCCTTATACTGTCTTTCCCTTCCTTCTGAAGAAGCCAAGACGATCGCCTCCTCTCACACGCAGGCCTCCTTGCCGTTAACTCCCGGCGCGGGCACAATGAAGACTCAAAGCTCAACAAGTTTGAAATATTACATGCAAAACATTACTTTTAACAATTAAAACTTCATCAGCCTTAAAATAATTAGGCTAGTCTTCATTACACAACGCCGTTTTCTTTAGGAAACTACTTTCAGTTTAATCACGGAAAAAAAGTTTACGAATTAACATGTAAATCTGTTAATAATCGTCTATTAACAGCTAAATCTTGTGTAAATATGACATATGAAACTCACAGACGTTGTGTTAAAGGTATCTCGTTCAGTAGAAGAGACCATTAAGAGTATTTCTGAGGCAAAAACCGTGTCAGCGCATTTTTCAATAAAAGCTCTTTTCCGACTTTTTCCACATTCCATGAAATCTCAAAATACTCCCAGACACACATAATGAATAATGACTTTACATTTCTAATCTTTACTTACCGAAAATCGTCCTTCACTCGCTTTCATCTGCAGACGCTGAGAAAATGGCGGCTTCTCGCACTTTTTGATGTACAGTGAACACGACGTGCATGCTCTCTCTCGGGTCCGCGTTCCTAACCCAGCACCGCTGGGTTATAAATTAAGACCAGTTTTAACCCAAATTGGGTTAAATTAACCCAGCGTTCTTACCCAGCGGTCTCAACCCAGCATTTGGGTTGAAAAAACAACCCAGCATTTTTTAGAGTGCATGTGTGGGTACAGTTCAAGTGACAAAGTCTTTGTGCCAGACAGGTGGACGTCTGGTTCTGGGCTGTCTTTGGGCTTCTGGAGTGACAACCAACTTTGGAACCCCTGTAGGTTCATTATCTGAATGGCTTTGTCCAGGACATGGTGACAGGTATGCTGTGTTCCACACTTTCCCATCATCCAGGATATATGTGTCCTGGCTTTTCTGTCCCACCACTGTAGACAGCGGACTGAATTTAGACCTGCTTTTTTTCATGTGAGTAGGTATCCCCACACACACTCTGTCACCTGTTCATAAAGCAGGTGGTTTGCAGCACATTTGATGTCAGTGTAGGTTTTGACTTGAGACTGTCGAGCATGAACACGAGCTCGCACTGTAGCATCAGTACAAGCAGAGGGCCTGGTAGGTAGAATGTTTAAGTTCGTTCTAAGTTGCCGTCCCAGCAAGAGTTCACTGGGAGCACCACCCGTTTTGGCATGCAGTGTTGTACGGCAGTGCAGCAAGAAGTCCCTCACCGAAGTTTTCCAGGACTTTCCTTCCAAACTTGCTGTTTGAACACAATCCTTCAGGACATGGTTCATGCACTCCACAGCGCCATTAGCTTGTGGAAAGTACAAGGAGGTACGAACGTGCTTGATATTCCTGCTTGTGAGGAATTCAGCAAAGGTAAGAGATGTAAATTGCACACCATTATCAGTCACAATTTCCACCGGGTTGCCTAACCGGCTAAACGTTGTGGCAAGAAAGTCTGTAACGGTATCAGTAGTGACATTACTGGTGAAGGCTATTTCTGGCCACTTACTGTAATAGTCAACTAACGTAAGTGCATACCTGCAATCCCAGGTCCCTAACTCGAATGGTCCAACAATGTCCGGTCCAACAATGTCCAGTCTAACCTTTAGCCAGGGTGCAGCCGGAAGTGGTACTGGCTGAAGGGGAGGCGTATGTGTTTTGGCACTTTTGTCTTGGGCTTGGCAAAGTTGACACAAAGTGATAGCTGACTGGACTGAGTGATCCATGCCAGGCCACCAATACAAGTCAAGAAGATGCTGTTTGGTCCTGACGATACCCTGGTGACCCTAATGAGCTAAGTAAATTAGGGCTCCACGCAGAGATACAGGTGCCACCAAGCGGTATAAACCTCTAAAGACCAAGCTATGTTGTGCTGCCAGTTCATCCCTGATATGAAAGAATGGTCCCAGCTCAGGTGATAGGGTTTTCTTATTTTTAGGCCAGCCTGTAAGTAGTTGCTGTCGCAATGCTGACAGTTCAGGGCAAGCAGCGCATTCTTTGGAGAACTCCTCCAATGAAAGAGCACGGGGTTCAGCTGAGAGGAATGTCACCATGTCGGGTTCAATGGTAGAGTCAGTATCCACACAGGTGGGCAATGGTAGGCGTGAGAGGCAGTCTGCTGTTACATTTTTGGATCCTGGCTTGGAGGATACTTCATAGTTAAAGCAGAGTAAGTGAGCGGACCATCTTGCAATGCGCATCCCAGCACAGCCCATACCTTTAGTTACCAGCAAGAAAAACACATTCCTTAAGCATGCCCTCATAGGCTCCACCTCTGAAGCGTAGTTTGGCACGAACCGTGAGTACCAGGATGTAAGTCCTAAGAATGAACGCAGTTTGGCTGCGTCCGTGGGAGCTGGTGCTCCCAAGATAGCCTGAATATGGCCGACATTGGGTAACAGACCTTGAGCAGTGATAGTGTGTCCCAAGTATGGAAAACATGTGCAGCTGAACTTGCATTTTGCACGATTCAGCATGAGACCTGCGTGCTGTAGTGTTGTTAAAACAGCCTGCAGATTGCGATCATGTTCGGCTGCAGTGCGTCCATACACAATCACATCATCTAGATAGTTCTGGACTCCATGAAGGCCTTTTAGTATTGTAACCATCATTTATTGAAAAGCCGCAGGTGCCGAGGCCAAGCCATAAGGTACCCAACAAAATCGAAACAACCTATCATGAGTGATGAAAGCCGTCAGACCTCGGCTCTCCTCGTGAAGCATTACCTGGAGGTAGGCATTGTTCAGATCAAGCATGAAAACATTGTGGCTTCATTTAATTCAGTGAATAAGTCCTCCATGTGTGGAAGTGGATGGCTATCGATAATTACTGCTCTGTTTGGCTCCCGCAAATCCACACATAAGCGAATTTCCCCATTTTTCTTTGTCGTCACCACAATAGGGGACACCCACGGGGAGGCATCCACCTGCTCAATGATGCCCTCAGCTTGTAAGCGGCAAATTTCTTTGGAAACTGCATTTCTAACTGATAAAGGAAGTCTGCACAGTTTTTGTTGTACAGGCTGTACTGACTCTCTTATTTTCAGCCGATGTACTAAGCCTTTAGCACAATCAATGCCCTCTGTTGTTGCAGCCGTCACTTGTCGCACAACGGTTGGAGATGGGGGTGAGATCAATTAATTTTCAGCAATGTGAATGTTCAGGCCAGCTACGAAATCCATGCCCAGTATAGGAGTGCCTTTCTCCACAACATAGATGCTAGTACTGGCCACTGTATCCCCATAATATACATGAGCGGATAGGTATCCGAGTACAGGCAGTGCTGCTTTTGAGTAAGTAACCAGTTTCACTTGTGGAGACCGTAAAGGCAATGAACTGAAATGCTGCTTATAAAGGTGAGAAGGAAGGATCAAAACAGCAGAACCTGTGTCCACAGTGAGCTTAATCAGAACAGGGCTCACTTATTCAGTTTTAATGATTACAGTGCATTTTATTTTATAACGCAGCGATTTCCCTTCCACTTCAAGTACATGCACAATTTCGGGGACCTCACTCTCAGGAGCATCCAGTAATTGCACCTTTTTTGCAGAGCGGCAAACCCTTGCTAAATGTCCTACTTTTCCACATTTATTGCATTTAACTTTAGTGGCAGGGCAGTTTGGTATGAAGGTAAAACAGTAGCAAAAAGAGCTTGCTAATTTGAATGTGAGAACTTGTAAAATTAATATTTGTATTTGTAAGTTGAAATTTATACTCACAGCTCTGATGTGAAAAGCTGCATCTATCGATTTGCACATACAGACAATACTCAGAACACCTGTGTTTTGAATTCGAAGTTGCAGATTAATAGTTACAAATGTGTAAAGTGTCATTCACATAAACAAAATGACAGGCACAATTGTGTACTATACATTTATCTTTCCTGTACAACCACAAGTCGGCACTCACAACCTCTCAGATCTGGCAGTACAACCTCAAATCCTAGCGCTTTGACTTTTGCTACTCCTTTTGCGATATTCCTCTAGCAAAACTCACTCGTGCACTTGTAAATGCAAACTTGAGAGCGCAGAGTCGGGGGCGGGGCTGGGGTGGGAATGAAGTCATTTTATTGGTCGATGCCTCACCAATGAACAATGCCAGCCACAATGCAAACATTTGTATGCATATGTATCAGCTATTTTTTAAAACGCTTGGAAAATATTTTTATGAAATATCATTAGTTTTACTGGTTTTTATATATCAGTAAAAGCGCAGCAATGTCGTTTAATTGGTTGGAGCCAGCCAATGAAGTGGGACGTTTTGTGCGCGATGACGTACCTATACAGAGCAGCTCGCGCCGTTTCGGTGGTGGTGGTCGATTGCGATGGCGGCATCAAACAATCCAAGGGTAAGTTTTTATTTTTTAATATTTTTCTATACATTCAGTATTGTTAGTTAGAGACTGTTATATATAACTGCAAAGTTAAAATATATAAGTGCCTTCTCATATATTTTTAGTTAATTAAATTGTTAAATAAATGTACATAGTACAATAATTGCCTAAATGTTTATTATGTTCATGAAAATGAGTTTTTACAATGCATTAAGCATGTTTTTCAAGATAACATGAAAGATTCTGAAAAATAAGAAAAATATCTGCATTTTAATGATCAGTGTTTTTAAACATCCCACCGTGAGTACTGATAAAAAAAAACAAGACAAGATACTTCGTGACCAACCTTTTTGCAATAGAATCATTACACTGTACCATTCATGTGGGGTGGGTCACTTCTTGCTAATAATTAAATTTATTAGGGGCCAAGCACCGAAGGTGCGATGGCACCTATTGTATCCGTTGGCGTTCTTATTCTTCTTCTTCCGTTTCTTCCGCCGCAAGTCTATGGCAGCCCATAGAACCGCTTGCGGGAAAGTTGTATAATTTTGCACACAGATAGAGGACAGTCCCATCATTGACCATAGCAAATTTGGAGTCTCTAACTCAAACCCTCTAGCGCCACCACCTGTCCAAAATTTCAATAATTTTATGCTAATAACTTTTGAACCGTAAGCCACACAACAAAAATTCTTTTTTCCTCTGATTCCTTGGCTTATGCCGAGTCGAACGGACACAAAAATTCAAAAATCGTAAGGTTTAGTTTTTTTGCTATTCTCAATTGTTCGTAAAACCTACTTTTTCGAACTCGTCCTAGGCCGTTGCACCGATTGTCACAAAAATTGATCCAGATCATCTTCAGACTATGCTGGCAAAAAGTTATGGAATTCAAGTCGATTCGTCCAGCCATTCAAGAGTAACACGCAAAAGAATTCTACGAAAAGCTAGCAAAAATCAATGTGAGGCTATATCTCCGTAATAGTTTGTCATATTGACACCAAACTTGGTGTGTGTTATAACAAGCATGACCTGAGCCTACCTGCAGTGTTTCGGTGCAGTGCCCCCCTAGTGGTCAGGAGATACGAAAAATGGCTATTTTTCTTTATAACGTCTGAATGATTTGTCCAAAAATCACAAAACTGGTCTCTTTAGATTCAGTGTGTCATACCGAGTCAAACCATATCCAATTTTCCCATGTCAGCCATTTTGGGTGTCGGCCATTTTGAATTTAGCTTTAAAATGCTGTATCTTGAGAACGGATTAGCGTATCGTTTCGACATTAATTACAAAAATGTTCGGCACCAATTTCAAAAAATGCTAATAACTTTTGCGTACATTAGCCTATTGAAATGAAACTGATTTTGATAGATTCCTTCGGTCATGCTGAGAACACCGATACCAATTTTGCCAATTTTGGCTGAACTTCCTGTCCGCCATTTTGATTCATGTTGAAAACCTACTTTTTCGAACTCCTCCTAGACCGTTAGTCCAATTTTCACCAAATTTGACTCAGATCATCTTCAGACCATGCTGACAAAAAGTTATGGATTTTGTGTCGATACACGAAACCGTTTTCGTTTAGCGCATCAACGAATTTACTGGAAAGATGCCAAATTGCATCCGAGTCTGTATCTCTGCAAAGCTTTGACATATTGACACCAAATTTTATATGTGCTATTGTCACCACACTCTGACCAAGCCACATCAATTTGGTAACAGTGCCACCTATGGGTCAGAAGTAATACGCCATTCACTAAACATTAATAATGAAATTTACAAAAATGCTAATAACTTCTGTTTACATTAGCCTATTAGAATGAAACTGATGCCAATAGATTCCTTGGGTCAAGTCGAGAACATTGATACCCATTATGCCGAAATTGGCCAAACTTCCTGTCCGCCATTTTGATTAATGTACAAAACCTACTTTTTCGAACTCCTCCCAGACTGTTAGTCCGACCTTCACCAAATTTGACTCAGATCATCTTCAGACTATGCTGGCAAAAAGTTATGAATTTCGTGTCGATATATACGAAACCGTTTTCGTTTAGCGCATCAACAAATTTGCTGGAAAGATGCCAAACTACATCTGAGGCTGTATCTCTGCAAAGCTTTGACATAATGACGGCAAACTTTGTGTGTGTCATTGTCATTTCACACAGAACACGTCACATCAATTTGAAAACAGCACCACCTGTTGGTCAAAAGTGATAAGCCATTAAATAATATTATTGGTTGTATTTATGATTTTTCAGCCATTTCAACTGATATTATCCTAAAATGACTTTAGTTACTCATTGTTACAGTCGGTCTGTTGCTCCTTGCCATGCTTAGCTCCTCATTCTGCCTCTGTTGTGCTTGGCCCCGCAATTGCTGCTTGCAGCTATATTTGTTATTATTATTGTTGTTGTTGCATTTAATGTGAATGCACTTATGTTTTCTTTTTACAGGAGAAGAATTCAGAAATAGAAAGTGCTGTAAGGAATCTGCTTAGCTGCATCCAAAAGCATAGCAATCCTCAAGCACAGGGGAATTCCAATAGTTCTCCCACCGTGGCACCTCAACCTGGTACCAGTGCTTCCTTTGGGGTTGGCCAGGCTGTCAGTAGGCCAAACACAGTTCAACAAGAAATGCAAAGGTAAGGAATTGTGTACCCAAAGCCCCCTTCTTAGTCAAGTGTTCATATTTATATACTTTTTTTTTTAATTATGGGGAAAAATTTTAACATTTTTATATATTTGTGTTCTATCACATACAAGGTTGCAATTCAAGGTTCAGTAATGTCTTTTTTATTTTTCTTATTTCTGTTGATAAGCAATCTGTTGGTGTGATGTGGTAAAGATGTAAGCTAGTAATCAATAGTTGCAGGAAAGAACCCCATTAGGGCCCATCCATGATCTGTCATCAAAAGACAAATTCAGTGTTTGCGAACAGTGTTTTTTGAATGGGCAGAGCCTGTGGCAGAAAGTGACAGTTTGCAAGTATTAGTCTATGGAAGAAATTAAATTAAATAAAAAAATAATTAAAGAAAAGGTTAATTTGACTTTAAATTTTAAAATTCTAACTATTTGCGCAATGACAAGATTTTTCTGACAATTCAGAAAAGGAAAAACTACTTGTCATTCTCTCTTTTGCACTTAGCTCAGAATCATGAATTTATATCCCATGCTTCTGTTTTTTTAATCCCACATTTCTAAATTTACAAACTCACTATTGTTGGGTTATACAGAGAAAAAAAAAAAGAATTGTAAGATAAAGTAGGTGAATGTTACGTAAAATGATATAGGTTTAAATAATATTACATGCTGTAACTGTAGGGCTAATACAATATGTCCCCTATGAACTGCATATGTAAATATTATGTAGACCTATTATTATAGACCTAGTATTCATAGCAGGTTTCATCCATAGTATGTCTGTTTAAACGTCTGCATTTAGCTTCAAATGGCCTCTTTGATGATAGTATTCTATAAAGATTATTTGCATGCCGATTCTGATATCCAAAAGCACAGCAATACATTTTTTCTCTTATTCCATGTGTAACCAATTTTAACGATATAAAAGTGAATTACAGTAAAATAATAGTTGCTGCTAGTAATGAACCTTGGACCAGAATCAGAAGATACCAAATTCAACAGGAGCCACGGTACTGAGCAACAATAATGAGGCAGACACAAGAGTAACAGTTGAGTAGCCACTCGTATATTACTCACAATTGTCAAAGACAATCAGTTCAGTTTGTACAAAATATGAAATAACCCAAAGAAATTAGAAAAAAAAAATAAAAAAAGTAGTGTGCACACCAGTAAATAAAAGAATGTCCGTTGGGCCCTTAAACCAAAATAAAAAAATGTGATCCGGTGTATCTGTTGTAAAGTTTCTGCAGTTCACCTTGTTCCAAGGATGCTGGAAATGTAAGTAACATGTGCGTGTGAATTGGGAAATCGGTGCTGGACTTTCCTCAGGGGACTTGGCTCGCCATCGATTCTCAGCAAGATGTTGTACTGGACAACGTCCGTCCTCAAAAAACCTGACCGTTGCTCCGTGTATATCAAAGCACAACACGGCGATGTTGGACCTCGTGGCAACTCCACAGACGAAAGGTAAGTGGTTAGCCGAACTCCAGGGTTTTTATCTCCGTTTTATCTCCGTTCTAGCACACAGCTAACCTCGTTTCTCTGGCTATGATTGGGAAGAACCAGAAGAACAACCTCCCGCTCTTCGTCTCTATGCCGATCTGCTGAACACGACCTGCGTAATCTCTGATTGGCTGCTGAGATTACCTACACCCAAGTGAGACTACGTGAACTTTGTGGTGCATTAAGTTATGATAAGAGAGCAAAATAATAATAATAATAAGGAGAAGAATCTGCCGATGTGAATAAATAAAGATAACAAAAATAAACAGTCTCTCTCTTTCTTTCTTTTAGTGAACTCAGTTATTATTATATTATTAATGAGTCTTTTATGCCTGGCTACACATGGATTTTACTTGTTTCCCTTCACTTGTTACCATTGTTTTTCTGCCACCACAATGTGCACATAGCTGCAAATGATGTAACTATGACATCTACTCCAAATTGGTCTATACAGCCTTAAGCAAGGCTCATAAATCCAGGTTGCTAAAAGGGAATTGTACCACTGATTAGTGAACTAAGAGTTGTTTTGGTTGAAGGTGTCCATTAATTGTCAGTGAAAATATTTGTACATTGTATCTATTTTATGTTGTTTAATATTAGTTTACACTGAATGTTTGATTGTCTCCTATTTTAGCCTACACTGCAAATGGTCTGTTCCTGCAAGTGTTAATTTAATAATAACTTTACTTATTTGCACATATTTTGTTGTTTTATTAAAGAGCTTTTCCAGCACTTTACAATGGAGGTCGTAAACGAATGAAGAAAATGGCACCTGAACCTGCAAGAGTTACATCTGTAAGGTTTTTAGAACTCCAGTTCTGCTTGCTGTCAAAAAACTCCCAAAAGACTCCCAAAGATGAAATAGTTCTCTTACAAGCAGGCCTAGGCAGAAGAACTGTAAATATTCCAGATGATGCTGATCATACTGAGGTGAGCCATGGTGCAAAACTTCATGTTTAAATATGTTTTTGGAAACATAAAAGATATTAAGATGTTAAGTTTTTGTTCCTACATTTTTACATTATGTATTATAATGTACATGTACATTTTTTTTGTTGTTGTTGTTGTTGCATTAAGTATTTTACTTAATACAAGTATTTTACATCTATGCCTTTTAATGTCCAGATAACCAAAGTACTCTTTCAGGAGTACCCAAAGTTGCAAAATTTAAGGGGTGGTTGGCTGCTCCAAAAAGCCTCAGGTAAGTTTATGAAACCAAATGCATTTTCATGTTTAATCCTTTTACCAGTATTGTTATTGTTTTTTATGTGTATGTTTAAAAGGGGGCAGTGGACAAAAAACTACTTCTCTGCCCCAAGGTTCCAGGGCTACACAGCAAAAATATTAAAAGCCTCCTCTAACAATGGGAAGAATGTCATCTATATCGTCCCCCTCCAAGAAGAAATTGATACAACCCCGTTGCCATATGATGCCCCAGAATTTCAGAACATGCCCAAAAACATCTGCATGACCTGTGGTACATCAGTCCCATTACAGCTGCTGCCATGTCACCTTGAGGATTGCAAGAGTAATAATACTGTAAGTTATTTTTCAGTGTCATTCACAAAAACTGAAAAAGTATATATGTTAAAATAGATCTAAAGTGTCTTTAGAGTCCACTGCAAGAGGTTAGTTATCTATTTTATGTCCCAGGGTCAGGTGTATTGTTCGGTTTCTTGAGCTATATAGGTGTTTACTGTCTATATGGTGGGCTAAGCTGCTACCTCAGTCACACTTATTGCATTTTTTTTTTTTTTTAATATAGCCATCTATTATTTTTTAAGTATATCTATTATTTGGCCTTTGCCATAGTTTTAATGATCCTCCTTTTTATATTGAATATAAATAGAATCTGAATTTTTTTTGGTTTTGTTTTGTTTTCCAGGTAGAATCTGAATCTGAAAAAGAAAATGAAGAGGCCCAAGGACTGAGCCATGATTCAGATGTAATTTGTCTGGTAAGAGGTTATCTAGGTTGAAAGTGAGGTCAAGACAAAACATAAAGTTGCAGTCCGTAACAGTTATGTATACCTGTCTGATGTCATATTGAGTCTCTCTCATTCTTTAGGATGCCTGCCCGATATGTGGAGAAGAATTTTCTGCAGAAGTGATGCTTTATCATGCAAGCACATGTGGAGAAAGGTACTGTAGAAATTATAGGTGTGTAGAGAGAGGATGTTTTTTTCTGTCCACAACAAATATGAAATAGATCTACTGCTATATCTAGAAAAGAGAAAAATTCTGAAATTACTGGTTTGAAGAAAATTGGTAAAATCTCAAACTTGAGATAATTTTAGACTGTGACCAATTCACGTTAGGCTTATATTACATCTTTTAAAGATATTCTGTTGTTTACGTTTAAAACTTTCCTTAAAGCTTACATGGGCAATGGATGATTATGTATTTTGTTGTAGCTTCCCTGAAAGTTTTACCTCGATTATGGTTGGACATTCTGTTGATGAAAGTGCCTCATCACCATCCCAAACCAGTAGCAGACAACAAAGCACTACTCTCCATCTTGATCCTAATCATTTAACCGGGAGCATCCGTATCAGCTGAAAGTGGACCTTCAGTGTGTGATGGTATGGATTTTGTGTTTTATTTTCTCATAATGTAAAAAGTTGATGTAAAAGTTCTTTCCATGATACCATACCATGAAATTAAATTTTTTGGGGCTGCAGATTGGAAGAGGATTGAGGTTCCAGAAAGGGCAGCAGAACTCCACAGGCGGTATACACTTTGACAAAAAGAAGATGAGCCCCCAGTGAAAGTAAGAATTGATATTAGAGAAGACGTGGAGGACCAGGAAGGGAGAATAATACATTTTTACAAGGTCCCCAAAATTGATTGGGCTAGACCTCTCCAATGCCGACTGGAAGGTACTGTAACAGTAATACTAATGTTTAAAATGCTTAATAACAGACTGTCTCATTTATGCCATACACTATATTGGTTTAATTATTTATACCTTTTATGATATACCTTGTTTACCTGTAATAAATTTTAAAGTTTACCATTTTTGTAGGGGATGTTGCCACTGGGGATGGTGTTCAGCGCCATTTTTTAAGCATGGCAATGCACAAGCTGCAGAATGGATTCCTCTTTAATGCTGGTTAGTTGTTTCAAGCAATATCATCATGGAGCTTATCTATGCAACAACTTTAAAGAGCAAGTTTGCCACAAAATGTCTCATGTTATACTCACCCTTATGTTGTTCAAAACCTGTATGGCTGTCTTTCTTCATGTTTATAGGACAGTTTTGGATAGTTTGAATGTTGGTCTTTTCTACTGCATTGTCAATCAGAAAAAAACGATCAATTTAAAGCCACAGTATCTTTCTGGAGCCATTGTATAGAAAACAACATATACGATTCTGACAAATATCTTCTTTTGTGATCTGCAAAGGACAGCCAGGTTTAGAAAAAAAATAACTTTATAAAAAGATGTCAGTTACTATTTTGTAAACATTGTGTGTGATCTTTTTATTAATAGACAGTGTCAATTTTTCTCAAAAATGTTTTGGGCTTTTCTGCTTTACAAACAGGAAATGGAAGTGGCGCTGCATTATTTGAAGGCCAGGCAGACCACCTTATTCCATCTACTTCCCAAGTCCTTTTGCAGAGTGACTTGTTTGTGATGGCAGGCAGGATTATTGGCCATTCATTCCTCCATGGTGGGCCCTCATTAGCAGGTGTGAGCTCAGCCATTATACATGTGTTATTAGGTGGCTCCCCACAGACAGCAGCCATCACAATTGAAGATGTGGTTGACATTGACATCAGGGAGACAATACAGATGGTAAGTTGGTAGATGCCAAATTGATAGAGGTAAATGAGTTTGTATATTTCATTGTATTCTTTCACTATTTATAAAGCTTGCTGCAGGTGATTCAAAGAATGATTTTACTGAAGATGAGAAGGCGACCATTAACCAGCTGGCAATATCTTGGGACCTTCCAGTGTTGAAGACAACCAACCGCACTTGGCAACCAACATCTTCTTCAGCATGCAGTAAGTGTTTTTTTTCTCCTCATGCAAGGGTTCAGCAGTCGAGCAATAAGTTAGAATTGTATGTGTTTATATGAAAAACTGTAAGAACAGAAAGCAAAACAAACCACAATAATCCATTAACACAACCGTTGTTTCCTAATTACATTAATGGTCAGTCAAATAGGATTCATCAAATGACTGTCATAATCAGGTGCTGACACGAACTTGGCGACAAGTAAAACAGCTCAGAGAAGGATTGAAAGACTCAATGGTATGGCAGTTACTGGAGGCCCGACCGGATGTGGCATCTGTGGTTTTTCCAAGACAATCAATGGCTGACTGCAGTACACAGGTCATTTATTCAGTTATACTACCCAGGTTAATTATCAGAATGTTAATTCCAGTGTAGTTTTATACATTTAAAGTAGGCCCTTATTGAATACTAAAATTATAATTAGGTTCTCTTAAACAACATCATCTCGCTCATGGCAGAAGAAGAGGAGGATAATGCACCCCCATTAACCACCCAATGCAGAATTTCAGGGTACCTAAGGCAGTTTGTGGAAACTGGTATGTTGTGTTGTACTTTCCTGATAGCAAAACTGGCCATCAAACTGCCTGGTGCTGATACAAATCCATATACAGACAAACCTTTTCTGTTTATGTTATTGATTAATATTTTACAGATCTTAACACTAACTTGCATATGTATTGTAAAATTAGTGTTTTGATAGCTGTCTTGTTCTCTATATGTCTGCTCCATTTTAGCTGATCAATGTAAATTGAAGCAGCTGGTCAAATTCTGGGTGGCCTGGGAGTTGCCCATGAAGGACATGCAGGTGAAGGTGGTACATGCAGAACACCCTACATCCTCTACCTGTTTTTGCGCTCTCCGTCTTCCAGCTCATTACACAACCTATGACCAATTCAAAAAACACCTGAAAAGCTGTATTGCCACTAGTGACGTTGGTTTTGGCCGTGCATAAAATTACATGAACTACTTTCAGTTGCAAATCTTAAATGGTTATTTCAGGCATTAAGGTATGTTTCTGTTTTACTTAAAATGTTTAAATTGTTCAAAGAAACTGTTTTAGATATGTAATATTAAATTGCATGAACTACTTTCAGTTGCAAATCTTAAATGGTTATTTCAGGCATTAAGTTATGTTTCTGTTTTACTTAAAATGTTGAAATTGTTCAAAGGAACTGTTTTAGATATGTAATATTAAATGATTCAAACTGTTTACATTGTGTTAAAGTGATACTTTTAATTGTTCTGTCATTTACTAGTTCAACATTTAAACTTTAGAGAGCTTTTTTGAGGCAGCTTCAGTTGCAGTAAGACAAAAGACTGATTAAAATGAATACATTTATTGTCTGATACAGTTCAAGAAAAATAAAATACCAAGACAGACTTGTTCTTTGTGTGTTTTTTCTTGTTGTTTTATCTCAATTACTGATACTTCCACTATCTTACATGTAGCCAATGCTATGCATGCACTGCAGTGTAGCAATGTAAACATCTGCCCCAAAATTTTCTGATGGCTGTACTGGGTCCACAGCAGCCTTTAGTTCATTAAGTTCCTCTGAACTCAGTGGACATTCAATTTCAGGAACCTGGATGGCAGAACTTGTGTCACTGGGGATAAGACCGCTGCTTTCCCAGTCTATTTGTGGAATCTGTAGAATCTAAGAAATTATAAATTAGCACAAAAAAAAAAAAAAAAAAAAAAAAAAAAAGAATAGATAAAAAATAAATAAATAAACCACATGCCTACCTCATCACACTCTTCAGAGTGGTACTGCTGCCCCAGTTGCCACAGCTGATTAGGAGAGAGGTTGCCCTCTGATGAAAGAGGGTGGTTGTCCCATCCATCTCTAAATATATTGAGATGGGCTTGGAGCCATGGGATGAAGGCATAGTGACAGCAGAAGATGTGAAGACTACTGGACAGATCAAGATGCCCATTCTCTTCCAGTTGGTGCAGAACGTGGTAAAAGTGGGAGGTAACCGCAGTGAACACATCCCGCCACAATCGCTCAATTCTGTTTTAAACAAAGGAGTGAGGGATAATCTTTATGAGAGGAAGACTGCAACTTAAAGTTTTAATGAATACTATTTTCCAATAATAATTTGATAACACAACAATGTGGCATAATTGCAAAAACAGATATTCATGTATTAAAACAAGCTTAATTTTTAAAGGGATTTTTTTTATTGTTATAATGCTGATTTTACAATGTCTCAATTAAAATTTCTATTGCACAGCTTTCAGTACAAAACAAAGGTGAGTGATGTTTAAATCAACAAAAACTGATTACGGTCTGTATTTCTAGTGACCCTAAACAGTCATAGTATGCACCCTAAATGAACAGTGCACAAGGGTTAAATATATCATATAATATTAAAATTTACCTTTGATTATGAACACTTTTACCCGCAATGAAGCTACTTCTCCCTGTTCCCCGGACAGAGAACATAAGGCAGGCCACATCTGCATTATGATCGCCCCGAACCCTGGCAAAAATATGTTGATTGCAAATAATGTGTAAGCATACAATGTTTACAAAACCTTCCAGGGTTATATGTATTTATGTTTACATCAGCTCAGTACTTTAAACCTATATTCTTATATATTCTATATACTTATTTCATACAAAAAAGTCAATTTTTACCTCAGTGGAAATCCAAACTTCTGAACTGCCTCACGGAAGAAAGACAGTGTTGTAGAAGCCAGATTGTTGTTTGACACACCAAGATACATTATCTACATTACTAAACATATCTTTAAAAAACATCATACCTGTTTTCCATTTTCATTTACATTGTTAGAAAGTATTATGATAAGTACAAAAAATTGTTGCCTAAAAGGCAAGTTATTTCAATGCTTCTTCTGTTGGTATGTGTTTTAAGAAGTTTATAAATCAAAATAACTACCGTTCACTAATTCATCACTCTTCTAGTTTAATTAAGCAGTGTCTTTATCTTTACCTTCCTGGAGAAGCCATCGATACCTCCAAATATCACGATGTTATACCTTGAAAAAGTACATTTCTGTCACATATACTGAATTGAGCAAACAGTATATAATAAATGCAATGTTTATGTTGAACTTACCGTATCAGCTTGTGGTTTGTGTCAATGTGCATCAGGGACTTTGGGCTGGGAACGGAGTATGTCCTCCTAATCACACATCCTAACTGTGACATCCTGAACACAATGCTTGCAGTGTCAACTCGATGCATTGAAGAACGAACTCTGTCCCATTGTACCTGATGACCTTGTGCTCTCAGCAGACCCATCATCATTCTGTAACCTGCATTCAGATTGCTTGTGTGGATTGTTGCCACAAGTGAGTCTAGCTCTGCATCTGTTATGTTGCTGTAGGTTGCCTTCACAGACAATCCCCATTCCACCATGCGTCTATGAATTGTGAACTTGGACACCCCTAGAAACCTTGCAATACATGCCACAGGCAATCCTAAAGTAATTAGTTGGGATACAGAGTCCTTAGAAATTACAATCCGCGGACGGCCATTGTTTCCTTTCTCCTGGGAAACCATGACGTGTGGATCCATGTTAGTGCTGCTTACAACCATCTGGTGTACCTGATAAAGTGCATCATACAGTTCATGTGGGTACCTGAATGGGTACCTGATTTGAGATGGCACTAAAAATTACCAGCTCCTGAGAACATGTAAATTCCAAGAAGTCAAGGTCAAGAGGAACACGTTCCAGCCAAAGTGACGGACGGGTATAAAGCCGTTGTAATAAATGGTTCAACAACAGTTCCTGAAAGATAATAATATTAATATATTAATTGAAACAATTACATTACATTACAATTACTTTACATTTCAGTAATATTAAAGTTATACATACATTTTAACTATACATCTAAAACAATTTGTATTATTAAGCTGTAGTATTTTAAACAGGTAAAGGCATGGGATGTCCCTTTAAAAAACAGCATATGCTGGCTAGGTAGGTTTTGAAGTATGGTTTAAGCTAGTAATGTGCTGGACCTGAGCAGGAGCACTTTGCTTAGGGCCATCTCAGGACCAGCACATGGCCAGTTTAAAACAGCTAAGGACCAGCACATGAGCATCCTAAACCATCTTATGACCAGCACATTACCAGCATAAACCAGGTTTCAAAACCTACCTAACCAGCATATGCAGTTTTTTTTTTTTTTTTTTTGTCAACAGTGGTGGTAGCTAGTAAAAGGATATCACATCGCGGCACTCTGGAATACTTAATTATGATGTGTAATAAACAGGCTACTGTACAGTAAATCGGCCATTTATGTGATAACACCTTGAGGTAAAACTTAAATTTGGAGCTAAAAACCTTGTCGATTATTTTAAAATTTTCACTGTAAGTTACATTGTCCATTGAATATTTAATATTATCAGAGAAACCGCCTAGAATGATGAATTATGTTGAGCATTTAGAACTACCTGTGGCAAAACGTTAACGTTAAGTGGGGTCCCACTTTGTGTACTTACATGTTTTTACATTGTACTTTTTTTTTTTTTTTAAACCTATATGTAATTACAGTTGTAATTAATTTCTGTAATTACCACTGTTGACCCATCCCTTACGTCCCACTTCATTGGCTGGCTCCAACCAATTAAACGACTGCTGCACTTTTACTGATATATAAAAACCAGTAAAACTAATGATATTTCATAAAAATATTTTCCAAGCGTTTTAAAAAATAGCTGATACATATGCATACAAATGTTTGCATTGTGGCTGGCGTTGTTCATTGGTGAGGCATCGACCAATAAAATGACTTCATTCCCACCCCAGCCCCGCCCCCGACTCTGCGCTCTCAAGTTTGCATTTACAAGTGCACGAGTGAGTTTTGCTACAGGAATATCGCAAAAGGAGTAGCAAAAGTCAAAGCGCTAGGATTTGAGGTTGTACTGCCAGATCTGAGAGGTTGTGAGTGCCGACTTGTGGTTGTACAGCGAAACTGAAGTAAAGCGCAAAGATAAATGTGTAGTACACAATTGTGCCTGTCATTTTGTTTATGTGAATGACACTTTACACATTTGTAACTATTAATCTGCAACTTCGAATTCAAAACACAGGTGTTCTGAGTATTGTCTGTGTGTGCAAATCGACAGATGCAGCTTTTCACATCAGAGCTGTGAGTATAAATTTCAACTTACAAATACAAATATTAATTTTACAAGTTCTCACATTCAAATTAGCAAGCTCTCGAGTTTTGCTACTGTTTTACCTTCATAGTGTGGGGCATTAGCCAAGTGAGAGTTAGACCCACAACGAAAGCAAGTCAACTGAACTGTGCAGTAGACTGTAATCGTGTTTTACTCACAGATTTTTCATGGAATTTCCGACGACGCTGTGGCATGCCACGCTGAGCAGGTTTAATCTCATGCACGGAGACCGCATCAAGTGTTTGTGCGTGCTCCACCGCAGTCTCTGTTCGGCCAGCCAACAGCATCGCGTCCGTCAGTGTTAACTGCGGCTGCAGCAAGACATGCTCCCGAATACGTTTCTCTACTAATTGATCCCGGATCATCTCGTCCGTGTGATCGCCAAAGTTACAGTGTATACTGAGCTCACGTAAAGCAACAACATAATCCTTTACCGATTCATCTGGCCGTTGAGCGCGTTGTCTGAATTTGTGTCGTTTGACGACGACATTCGTAGCCGGCTGGAAATGTTCTCCTAAAGTTTTAAAGGCATCGGTAATAGTCTGACCTGTATTAGGCAGCGTGTAGAAAACTTTCAACCCCTCGGCTCCCAAGCACTGTAGTAGAACAGCACACTTCCTCTCCTCTGGCCACCGATCTCCCGTAGCATCGATGGCAACAAGATAGTTTTCAAACATCATCTTCCAGGTGTGAATCGGTACCGAGGGCTGACCCGGGCATGGAAAGAACATAGGAGGTGTAGGTAAACTGAGTGCTGCCATCCTCGTCGCCAAAATGTTGTATTTTGCATTAGTATTAATAAAGAAAACGCAGCAGAAACAAGCATGCAGCAACTCAACACTTCACTTCTTTACTCATCTACTTTCTTCACCTCCAGGTCATAAGTGACACCTAGACATGAAGCTGAGTCATTGATCATGAAGCAGGAAATTGTCACTTTCCTTGTCTGATCTTGTCTAGGGTATAAGAAGTGTCTGAACTGCACCCTTGACAGGCTCATTCACTTATTTGTTTAAGATAAAAAAAAGCAAAGTATTTATCTGAGATTATAATATCCCTTTTTGTGAAGAAAATTGATAGGAGTGAGGAGATGGAGCGGTGGAGGGATGCTGATAAACCATTGCATGGGTAGAGGTAAGTCCTGCTGGCACTGGTTAACTTGATTGTGCTCCTCGTGTGTTAATTAGGCTAAGTACCTGATGCGCTCCTCCCGAAATTTGTTAATAAAACATCATAAAGATAAAACAGTGTAAAAATAAGCTCACATAAGTGGTTTTCAGATCTTGTTTTATTCTTGTTTAATGCAGAATGACACTCAACACATAAGAATCACTAAGCATCACTTTTGCCTACACTTGAGGTCAAAGGGTTTTCATAAATCTCTAACCTTACAGTTTTTCTTAATTGCGTAGACATTAAGAAGCATTATGTTAGCCACATATCATCAACCTCAGACCATTGTCTTAAAGATTTCTTAAAACTATTAACAATATTCTTGTGTTTTACTGTTCACTGTTTGACTTGTGTTTACTCTAAACACATATTCAGCTCTTAACACCATCACAATGTCACCACAACCGGAAGTTCTCACCCACGCAAACACTAGTGTGCAACATCTGAACATGACAGTGAGAACCACAATATGTGTAATTTAAGTGCTGTGGGTTAAAAAAAAAAAAAACCTGCATGTTCAGTGATTGTTTAAAACTTGATAGTATTCTTTTCATCTGGATACTAACTGTAATCATGTCTGTAAATTGCAGTAGTATTATGCTGCAAATAATACCAAAATACACAATTAAAGATTAAATATTATTCATTAAAGCAAATGGTAATTGGTCCTGGTTCTTCTGCTTTTATTGACACTTTTTTTTTTTTTTAACAAAGCAGCTGAAGAAATAATTTCTTTATTTAAATAAGAAATACACACATATAAAAGCATGAAATATTACAGCAGGAGACTCACACTAAAATAAATAATATACATGCTATAAATGACACTAAGTGGAGAGGAGGTCGGTTCTTATTACCAATAAAATCAAAAATAGCAAAGACCAAACTGATTAAACAAGTTAACATTCGTGTTGCTTGTAAAAAGTCATATGAAATCAAAGTTAACTTACATTTTACAATCAATTCCTGATGGATAAAATCAAATGAGAAGGGAATCAGTTGAAGTCAAGTGTGTTGGGAAAGCTGGTTGATATTAACTGGTACATACAAAAGTTTAGTCGTCATGAATCAGGAGTGAATCCTGTATTACACACACACAGTAAAGTGATTTATTCCTGCATTTACATATAGTAATTCCAAAAACATGACTTTTACAATAACCATGTTTACTCTGAGCTTGTAAATGAGATATTGAGAGATTTCAGGATGAAGCTTAAGTTTTCTCACCGTCGCTACAGATCAATCATTATCAGACTGAAGTTTCTTCTTCTTCAACAGATGTAACTGTTAAATACACACATAAACAATCTCCTCAGCATTTACTCATGAGTATACAGTGCACAGCATAAATGAGTACACCCCCTCTAAAACGTAACAAATTCACCAATTACTCTTTACCAGGCGCGCAGATAGCACAAGGGACGGGGGACATGACTAAAAAAAAAGTAATGAAAAAAAATAAGGCCTCCATAACGTAACGTGAGGTAAATGACAGCTTTTCTAATTTAAAACAAAAAGAAAAGTGAAACTAATATGGTTTGCATGTTTATTTTCCCACAAGAATACCAACATTTTCACCTTCTCTGTTTAAGAAGCGTTTTTTTTTTTTTTTTAACTTTACTTTAGCTTGAAAACCAAATCTCTCTGTCCACCATCATTTCCTAAAAAAATGTGTCATTTTTGCCACGAGCTGCACGCTCATGCTGACGCGGCTAGTTTATAAACCAGGCTCTACTTCCGAAGTGATCGCACTGAATGCGCCTCCATTTACGTGATCAGTGAATTCTGACTCCTGCTGCAACACGCGCTTTATAGAGTAGACGCTTTTTGAACAGCGCAGAAATGCACTCACGCAAATGCGACCACATTCAATTTTAGCTACATAAAACATATTTTGCAGAAGGCATGAAGATTTGGTGGGTGATTGGCATACTAGACAAATAACAGTTTGATCTTGAATTGCTAGGTGTTGATCAGGCAGGCTTTTGTTTACATTTGTTCATTGTTGTTTATCCATGATTCCCCTTCAGTCGTACACTACGACGTTACATCAATACTGACATATTTGGGGTCTCACTTGGGAGCCTCTGAGCTTAAGAAAACAGGCCAATGAACACTGGCGAGTGGAATTTGCATGCCAAGCCACTCCCCCGTACACACGGGTGTATAAGATGGTGGCATGCATCCACTCATTTAGATTTTTGCTTCGGAGCCGATTGCTTCATGAGCTGCTTCTACAAAGAAGAAAGAAAACTTTCATCGATGCAGGAGTTTCTTGGCTGTGTGGAACATCCTTTCTTTGCATTCAGCGGAGAGATCGCCCTGCTGTGCTCAGATGACTGCTGTGGCCCTCCCCTGGGCAATCCAGCCTAAAAGAGCAATTCCCTACAGCATACACAATTGTTGAGAGTGTCTTTTTCAAGACGCATCTCCGATCGTTTGCTTATAGGGAGCAAAGTTTCCTTATTTCCTCATGACGGTCACAATCGCTATCTCACAGATCTGGGATGTAAACAACTGCATGTTGAGATGACGTTTGTGGATGGATGCCCACGCTGCATCGGCATTCCCATTATTATGCTTGGTCACAGCTTACATTTAATATGTAAGCCGCCTTTGTGTTCTACCCTTTCCAGTTTCAAGGGTCGCCGGACTCCCGAGGCTGCATAGGTTGGAAGTATGGGAGACCTGAGGATTATAGTCTGGATTGCTCTGCCGGGTCAGTCCCCACGGAGATCCAGCTCCTCTCAGCATATTACCGCAGAGTTTCTGAATGTTGATGTACGGCTTGTCCTAGTATGAGCCTTACGTCTCATTTAGTGCTCATGAGGAAGTTAAGATGTCTATCGCCGCATCAGTGGAGGGGCTATCGTCTTCTGACGCTGAAGATTCTGCTGAGCAGCCTCCCGTTGTGGTGGCTGCACAGCTGAAGTCTGAGGCTAAGTTGATGGCCATGTTCCCCCGGGCAGCCTCGACCGCCAGGCTGGAGGTTGGGTTCCCCACCTTCCCCTTGGCGTTCATGGTCTTACAATTGGTTTCCAGTAGTGATGTGTCGTTCGCGAACGAGCCGGCTCTAAGAGCCGATTCTTTGAAGCGAACGAGAAGAGCCGACTCCCGTCGGCGAGAGCCGAATCTTCTGCCGTAAGTAGGGGCGGGGCTTCATTTGGGAACACCATGCAGCTAATCACATGGGAGGACCCACTAGGATCAGTCGTACCATTATGTGAAAGTAGGAAAGGGGGCGCATGCCAGGCGAGGTACACAGAGCAACAGAGAGAGGCAGGGGAGACGGCATTAAATGCGAGTCCAAATGCGCCTGGTTAAGGTAATGGTAGGAAGACTCTGCATTGTTGCAACATCGGTGCCAGAGAGTCTTCTCAAAAACAGGATAAATAATTACAGATAGGAGAAATCGCATCAGCCCATCCAAGCTGAGGCATCTCATATTTCTCAATGCCAACCTGCACTAAAGACAAAAGTGTTTTGTTATATACACTACCGTTCAAAAGTTTGGGGTCAGTAAGACTTGTAATAGTCTTTAAAGAAGTCTCTTATGCTCATCAAGGCTGCATTTATTTGATTAAAAATATAGAAAAAAAAACAGTAATATAAAATTTATTCCTGTGATGAAAAGCTGAATTTTTATCAGCTGCTACTCCAGTCTTAAGTGTCACATGATCCTTCAGGAATCATTCTAATATGCTGATTTATTATTAGAATGATCAATGTTGGATAATATCAACAGTTGTGCTGTTGAACGGTAGTGTATGTTTATTATATGTTAAGACTTTTCCCTTTATTTAGGTTATTTGATTTGTTTGCTGTGGTTGTGTTCAATTGTTCAATTAAAGTTTTATTAAAATGTTAAATAATAGTAACTGTGTTTTTTTTTAATGAAAAATAAGGAATTAAAAAGTTGCTTACCAATACACAAAACATTTACAATTGATAAATTGGACTAAAATAGAAGGCTCTGAGTGATACTAAATAAAGAGCCATTTGGGAGCCGTAAGAGCCGGCTCTTTTAAGGGAGCCGAGCCAAAAGAGCCGAATCTTTGAAAAGAGCCGAACTTCCCATCACTAGTTTCCAGCGTTGGACGCGGCTCTTGCTGCGGTCCATTTAAACTTTCTGAGGCTCCTGGCGCATATGGCAGCCATAGCCGAAGTTTGGCCACTCAGCTCAAATAGCTGTGCGCCATTTACCTTGTTAAGAGAGTTAAGTTGCGCTCCCTGAGAATGGTGACTCCAACCCCAAGTGATCCAGCTCATCTGGAGTCAACTCGGTGAAGCTCAGGTAAACCTGTTTTGCTTCCTTCGAGTCCTCCCTCTGGCAGCTTCTTCCTGTCTGAGTGGAAATGGCAGGGACGAGCTGGCACACAGCTGGACCTGGGGCCTCCTCAAGTACGCTTTCCCCAGTGAGTCTTCTTGCACAAACCTGTGAGAGATAGGGGAGGATGAGGAGCAGGTGCGTCTTACTGACCCACCCCGAACCTGGTATGCTGACACTTATGCTCCTCGTGACAATCCTCCCTAGTTTGATGCAGTCTGGCACCCGCATCCCAGTCTATGGAACCTGCACGTCTGGCCTCTGGATAGGATGCGGTAGACCTCACTGGCCTTTTCAATGGCTGTGATAAACATTATCACTCAGGCTAGAGCTCCCCTCTATGAGGCTGGACTACACTCTGTGGTGAGGTCTTTCCGTTGTATGGTGTTCCTCTCACCGAGAGGACCCCCTGAGGTGCTTGGTCAGAGTTGTGCTTTCCTTCCTGCAGGAGAAATTCCGGTCATTCTGACCTTGCTCCTGATCACGCTCGCTTCTATCAAGATGGTAGGGACCTGCACGCATTCTCAACCAATGGATCGTGCCTTGAATTTTGTGCCGGCTATTCTCACGTGACCTTGAGATCCCGGCCTGGTTATGTGTCCAAGGTTCCCACCTCTCACCACCGAGTTCTGGTGAGGAACCTGCAAGCACTGCCCTTGGAGGAGGCAGACCTGGCCTTAACGTTGCTGTGTCCCGTTCGTGCCATGCACATTTACGTGGACCGCACCCGGAACTTAGACGCTCCGAGCAGCTCTTGTTTGCCTATGGGTCAGCAGATGGGGAATGCTGCCCTCGAGCAGAGGCTGGCCTCTTGGGTTGTAGGGCACCTAGGGCTTCTTAGTGCCAAGGTGAGCTGTGTCCCCTAGGATTCAGGTCCACTCTACAAAGATTTATTCCTCCTAGATGTGGTGCACAGCGCCTCTCTAGCAGACATATCAGAAGCTGAGGGCCAGACGACACCCATCACCTGTGCAAGATTCTTTTTGAAGTGCTGAGCCATTCCTCCTGTGTGTTGTGCAACTTCAAAAATAAAAAAATAAAAAAAAGGTAATTTGCGGGAGGACAGCTTGGTGTCGGCTTGCTGCACCATTCCTTACGGATCCGTGCGCTTCAGGAAACTCTGGGTCCTCCATTGCCCCACAGTCCGGATTAGGATGGAGTAGTTAGATTGTGATTGTGCACCGACAAGGGGTCTCCTTCGCCCCCTGGAGGTTGTGGCATAATCTATTCGTATTTTTTCTCTATGGTTTATCCCACCGTGTTTCCCCTTGTATCTTAACAGATATTTTATTTTACCCAGTTCCCACATGGCTCAAATTCATCATTCGTCACTACGTAATGCGGTTCAGGATTGTGGCATTTTCCAGAGGAGACCCCAAATACGCCAGTATTGACGTAACGTTGTAGTGTACAATTGAAGGGGAATGTCTAGGTTACGTCTGTAACCCTCGATCCCTGAAGGCGGGAACGGAGACGTTACGTCCTCCTGCCACAATCCTGAACTGAATGCAATGGAACCACTTGAGAGAAAACTGCCAGGGGATTTATTTCTTAGCATAAAAGAGGACAATGGTACAACAGGAATACCAAATTATTGTTTTAAGTGTGAAAATATAGCAGAAGTAACACCGACATTCAAAAACAATGGACTTATGACTCCTGAAATAATCAGGTCTTCACTTTAAGTCTTCAGTTAGTAATCAGCGAGTTTTTGCTAGAAAAAGAGCAGAAAAAAACAAACAAACATGCAAGTGTCTCAGAGTCTGCAAAAAATATGAAAACAGCGACACTTTATCTCACAGAGTAAGATGCAGCCATGAACGTGTATTTCACTCAATCTTAACACTCTTGAGCAGCTGTGGGGGATTCTGTAGAGATGAGCTAAGCAACACCATTAAGGACCATTAAGGGAATTTAAGGAAGTCGTCCTCCAGGAGTTAAACAGGACAGATGTGGCATTTTTTCATGAACTTATACACTCAGTGCCAAGAAGGGTCAAAGCAGTATACTTAAAGGGGTCATCGGATGCTAAGTTCACTTTTACATGTTGTTTGAACATTAATGCGTGTTGGTAGTGTATGTACACATCTATCCTATAATGATAAAAATCCATGCAGTGGTTTTTAATTAATCTGTAAAAATAATATTCCCTTTTTCAAATCGAGCCATTCTCGGATGCCTGTCGGTGTGGTGTCACACCAACAGAGGCCGCTCCCTTGATAGTTGATTGACACAAGCGTCCTACCTCAGATCAGCTGAAACGTCCACCCTCTTTGTTTAGATGCCAGAGCAGGGATGTAAGTTAGACAAGTATCTCCGATTGAGCAATTGAGGTGTTGTGTTGCTGGATGTAATAATGAACATAGTGGTTGTTATAATGAACATTTACTCCTCACATCTGAGCTGCTGAAGATGCAGTAGATTACATTTGTTTGTGAAGGGAATGCACCTCCAGATCTACATATATCCATCTATGTTCGCGCAAATCATTCATGATCCAGCTTCACTTACAGCAGAAAGACCTGTTTTATAGTAGAAGAAGATTTATTGTAGATTTGAAACCCCCCACACCCGTTCTGACCATCTATTTTCACAACCTTTAACACCTCTAGCAACCCCCCTCTCCCCCACTTCTACTCTTCAGATCAGTGAAGATGAGGTGCGCCAGGTCTTCAGAAAAATAAAAGAAGAAAGACACCAGGCCCAGACGGTGTCACACCAGCCTGTCTGAAAACCTGTGGTAATAAGCTGGCCCCCATCTTTTCACAGATATTTAACAGATCCCTGGAGCTGTGTGACATCCCATCCTGCTTCAAATGCTCCACCATCATCCCCTTCCCAAAGAAACCCAAAATTACTGGACTTAACGACTACAGACCTGTTGCTTTAACGTCTGTGGTCATGAAGTCGTTTGAAAAACTGGTTTTGGCCTATCTGAAGAACATCACCGGACCCTTACTGGACCCCCTGCAGTTTGCTTACTGAGCAAACAGGTCTGTGGATGATGCGGTAAACATGGGACTGCACTTCATCCTGCAACATCTAGACAAACCAGGGAATTATGTGAGGATCTTGTTTGTGGACTTCAGTTCGGCCTTCAACACCATCA
Organism: Labeo rohita; assembly: GCF_022985175.1. Classification (NCBI taxonomy): domain Eukaryota; kingdom Metazoa; phylum Chordata; class Actinopteri; order Cypriniformes; family Cyprinidae; genus Labeo; species Labeo rohita. The sequence goes on from NW_026128957.1 coordinate 75,581, forward strand.
TTCCAACACTTCTCCAGTCCAAACTAGCCCAGCTCTCTGTTCCTAGCTCTATCTGTCAATGGATCACCAGCTTTCTGATAGGCAACAGTGGGTGAGACTGGATAAATTCACATCCCACAGCCGCATCACCAGCACAGGTGCTCCTCAGGGTTGCGTCCACTCTCCACTGCTCTTCTCCCTGTACACCAATGACTGCACATCTAAAGACCCCTCTGTCAAGCTCCTGAAGTTTGCGGATGACACCACACTCATCGGCCACATCAATGACGGAGATGAGTCTGCTTACAGACAGGGTGTTAAAGAGCTAGCTGACTGGTGCAGTCATAACAACCTGGAGCTCAACACGCTCAAAATAGTAGAGATGACAGTGGACTTCAGGAGGAACCCCCCTGCACTCCCCCCACTTACTGTCATGGACAGCACTGTAACGTCAGTGGAAACATTCAGGTTCCTGGGCACTACAATCTCTTAGAACGTGAAGTGGGACAATCACATTGACCTGATTGTCAAAAAGGCCCAGCAGAGGTTGTACTTCCTTCGCCAGCTGAGGAAGTTCAATCTGCCGAAGGAGCTGCTGAAACAGTTCTACTCGGCCATCATTGAATCCATCCTCTGCACCCCAACTGTCTGGTTCAGCTCTGCTACCAAAACTGACTTTAGAAGACTACAGAGGATAGTCCGGTCTGCTGAGCGAATCATTGGTACAACCCTCCCGACCCTCCAAGATCTATACTCATCCAGAGTGATTAAAAGGGCTAGCAAAATCATTCTGGACCCCTCACACCCAGCCCACTTTCTTTTCGAACTGTTGCTATCTGGTCGGCGCTACAGAGCACGGACTACCAAAACAGCCAGACATAGGAAAAGCTTCTTCCCTCAGGCCATCTACCTCATGAACAGTTAAATCTTCCCCCCACTGTGCAATAAAATGTACAATACTGCTGTCCATACCTATATTTGTTACAGATACATTATCGCTTTAACATATCTTCCATACATTCAATTCCTTTGTATAATTTGTATATAGAACATCTGTACTTACATTATATTGTCTATTGTGTATTGTCTTTCACATATTTATTCTAATCACTCGTTTATTTGTCTATTGTTTGTCTTTTCATATATTTATTCTAATCACTTGTTTATTTGTTATCTGTGTCTTGTCACTTGTAATCCTGTCTGTGCACTGGAAGCTTCTGTCACCAAGACAAATTCCTTGTGTGTGTAAGCACACTTGGCAATAAAGCTCTTTCTGATTATAGTAGACTTCAACATATGCACATTATAGTAGACTTCAACATATGCACATTACAGTAGGCTTCAACATATGCACGTTATAGTAGACTTCAACATATGCACTTTATAGTAGACTTCAACATATGCACATTTTACCCATTGGACTACTGGGCCCGGAAGAATAAACACACAATAGTGAAATCCCAATATTTACAATGCAACAAAAAACGAAATCTTTAACCGGAGCGCTCCGAAAAAAATAAACGATTGAACACACTACATTGGCGTATTAACCGCGCACTTTCTCAAGTTCAGCGAAAAGATTGCTCACATGCTGCTCTCTATAGAACAATCCTCTCTCCAAACACACTTTACATGACCCGCATAAAGACAAAACTAGTTCTCCCCGAACTAAGAATCGGCATCCTCGATTCCACAACTCCCTGCATTAAACACCACCAACGTGTGCACGGTGACAAAGTTTAATACTTAAGCGGGTTTCAGCAACCAAACAAGTGAATCATGCTTCCAACATACTCACGGCAGCGCAACGCAACGCACCGCGCACTCCAACAATGGGGAGAGAAAGCGAGAGAGAGAGAGAGAGAGCATCCTCACCAAACTTCCTTAAATAACTTCCTGTTATCCCGCAAATACACACAACAGCGCCCCCCAAAAACTAAACAGGAAAAAAATAAACAAAAACATTGACTGTCACAATATTATAGACTTTTCATTAAGACCCTAAAGAATCATATTAACTTGTGGAAAATGCGCATCTGATGACCCCTTTAAAGTTCTGGAGGACATACTAAGTACTAGAATATTATACATCTGATGAATTAAATGTAGGATGCACTAATTTCTGCAATCCTTAATTTAAACAAAATTTAAAATTAAAAAAAATATATTGGTATATATTAGTATATGTTTAATACATTTCAGTTTTTCTTGCTTTTCTGAACAGCCATCATTCTTAACTAGATAATAATTTAACTAGAAAAAGGCTGCACGCCTGTGTCATACATGAGGGAATATGAATATATATATTTGTACAGACAAAGATGTGCTGAAGTAGTGAGACAGATTCAATTCAATGCATGATTTGTGTAGTGATTTTCACAATATATGCACTTATAATAACTTATAATAAATATAATTAAAAAAGTAATGTTTTACCTCTCATTGTGCAGCATTTGAAAATCAGCACGACTGTCACTAGCAGATATGGACAAACTGTCAGTACAGAACTGAGTATGTTGAGAAAACAGATCTGAGATTCTGAATGAAACACTGAAAAAGAGACACATAAGCACTTTATTATGCACTGTATCTGAATGAGGGAATATGAATAAATAAATCAGCTCACACCAGAGGTTGCACTAGAATTTAACATTGTCCGTTTTGACAGGGTCATAAAAATTCTTAAATCCCAATCGATCTTTTGGCCTATGCTGTTTTCAGCTTATGAGTGCGCCTTCCTTCCAATAACAAAAGGCTAGGATTTGTGCTACTTTTGATATGAAACAAAGTCTCAGATTTCAAATTCTGTTCATGTCAATAAAAAATTCAAGCAATAAATACCATTTTGGCACTCTTTAATGTGGCGTGATAGATCATTGTAGCTTCTGCATACTTGTCTGTGCGTAATCAAACACATAGGAAAACATTTGTGACAGTTTCATTTTTGTTCTGGATCCTGTGCTCTGCTGCCAGACTGGAGCGCACTCGCCACCAACTGGGCAGGGATGGGAATTACAGCTACAATTTACAATAGATCACTCTCAGTGTAATCTGTCAAAGTGACGGACGGACTTCAGATTTTTCCATCACTGATAAAAAAATTAAACCAATGATGGACAATTTTCGATTAACGCAACCTCTGGCTCACACATACAGCAATGATCATTTGAGACTCGTCTGACTGAGATCCAGCTCATGGGTGACTCTCCTCTCTCTGGGTGTTTGCAATAGTAGAAACATTCATGTGACTTTGAAACAGTAATGATGCTCATCTCTGTAGTTTGAGAATTTATAATATTTTTTTTTTTTTTTACTGCTGCTTGCTTGTCAAGTGTTTGTTTGTTTTTTTGTCCACTGATGCTTAATGCACTTGTTTAATCAATCTGCTTCATGCATTGATTATAAACTGCTGGTGAAATGAATAAATAAAGAATCACGGACTCACAGTGTACAGTGATATTAACAGGATGATGTTTCTCTCCAGATTCAGACTCACACCAGTACACTCCAGTGTCTGATGTGTTGGTGGAGTTGATTGTACATGTAGATCCTGTTTGTGATCCTTGATGTAATGATGAACAATCTTCCAGCCGTCCACCGTCTGTGTATCTTCTCACTCTCCATCCAGTAGAGTTACTCTGGTCCTCACAGCTCAGAGAGAGAGAGACAGATGTGAAGTGTTGAGTTCTGCTGGGACTGACGATCAGAGAGACTGGAGGAGAAACACCTGAGATGACAATTACAGCTTCAGAGTCTCAGATTTGAGCACCGAAACTCTCTTTATTAAATATGAACCAATAGTTTAAGTTCTGTTTGAACTCACCAGTGACCCATAATGGCTGTGTGTTGCTGTACTGTGTTTTATAGACTGATTTCTCTCTCTCTGCTCTGCACGAATAAACTCCTGTGTGATTTAGAGCAGCAGAACTGACAGTGTAGTTTCCTCCTGCTCCTCTGCTGCTGTCTGAGAGCAGATTATAATGATGGCTGTTCTCTGTAAAACCAGAGAATGTATTCAATATTAAATGGTATTTTGGACTTAAATAAAATCAGTTAATTCAGATGTTACCACATTAAAGGAGAAGTTCACTTTCAAAACAAAAATTTACAGATAATGTACTCAGCCCCTTGTCATCAAAGAAATTCCTGTGTTTCTTTCTTCAGGCGTAAAGAAATTATGTTTTTTGAAGAAAATATTTCAGGAATGTTTTCTGTATAGTGGACTTCAATGGTGGCTGTAAGTTTGAACTTCCAAAATGCAGTTTTATTGCAGTTTCAAAGGGCTCTAAATGATTCCAGCCAAGGAATAATAAAGAAAAGGGTCTTATCTAGTGAATGATCGGTCATTTTATTAAAAAATAATTAATATACTTTTAAACCTCAAAGTATACCTTTTTTGCATGTAAACACTGGGTTGGTACTTCTGCAGTGATGTTGGATGATTTTGAAGTTGGAGGAGAAAATGAGATAGGAGTTTTTCAACATAAGGTTAAAAAAGATTTTTTTTAGAAAATGACCAATTGTTTTGCAAGATAAGACCCTTATCCCTCAGCTGGGATCGTTTAAAGCCCTTTGAAGCTGCATTGAAATTGCATTTTGGAATTTTAAACTCACGGGCACTGTAGAAGTTCATTATATGGAGAGAATCCTGAAATGTTTTCCTCAAAAAAAAAAAAATACAAAATACAAAAAAATATAATTCTTTACGACTGAAAAAAGTACATCTTGGATGACAAGGAGTTGAGTACATTATCTGTAAATTTTTGTTCTGGAAGTGAACTTCTCCTTTAAGCACATTATAACTTACCTGCTGAGACAGTTAAAGTGAACCAGCTGAATGTCCAGCCTGTAGAGAAACTATAAACCTCACAGATTAGAGTCACTGGATCTCCTTCAGTCAACCACTTCTGTGGAGAAACACTTAAAACTGCTCTGGGATCTGAAATAGAGAAGTCACTCATTAATAACATGTTAAACATGTGTTTGTGTGTGTGAAGTGATGATCAAACTCACCTGATACTGTCAGTGTAACTGCATCACTCATTTGTGACCAGCGTGATCCTTCTGTCTCTGATCCTTTACAGGAGTATTTACCTGCGTCAGACTCAGTAACAGAACTGAATGTGTGTTCCTGTCGATAACTGAAAACACTGGTTAAACCTTCTTTATACCAGCTGTAGCTCCTGCTAGTGACTCCTTCACCATATATGTCACATCTCAGAGTGACTGTTTCTCCTCTGAATACATGCTGATCAGGTTTAATGGTCACTTTGGCTTTTGGTCTTTCTGCACAGTGACAAAAATTCACAGTGAAAATAATGTGCTGTTTTATTGTATTAACACAGTTACTTTTAGACTGAAATGTTGTTACCTATAGTACTTACTCAGTGTTTTATTAAATTACATGTGCATTATGTAACTAAAAAAATACTTGCCATATATTGCCACTATTACTGGTTTACTGTAATCTGTGTAATATTTTCCTCTTCGTGCTCTGCACTTGTATTCTCCTCCATCAGAGACTTTCACATGTTTGATTATTGTAGTTGCAGCTTCAGTAGATTCACGGTTTGAGTCTTTTGTCCAGAGAAACTCCCATCCATTCTGTGACTGAATCATCTCACATCTCAGAGTAACTGAGTCTCCAGTGAACACTGAACTCTGTGGCTCAACAGTCAGAGTTGGTGTAGGAAAATCTGTCAGTATAAAGATGGATCATAAGTTATAAAAGTTTTCCAGCAGAAGATCTTGTCTTCTGGTAAATTATGTAAGAAAAAGTGAAGAGGACGTCGGAGATCTTGATGAAGAATAACTTTTTATTACAACGTAGCAGTGACAAAGTAAAGAGCAGCACTTCGGATTCAGCGGAGTCAGAATGAATCCCGAGCATCCTAAACTTGAACATTTTATACTGTATTACGTTCATCTCCTTGCTAGACATGTAAATGAAGTTTCATCTTGAATGTAAATTGTGGATAACAAAGAAAGTGATAGCCTTCTGTTCACACCTATTTGGTAGTATGTTTAGGTGTGAACAACCAAACGTTACAGTGATAAGATTATCTAGAGTCCCTAGCAATTCTATTGATGTACCCTATTGGCCTGCAGATGGTTCTTAATAGCCTACTGCCGCTCCCCCGCTCTAGGTATGAAGTAACACTTCGGAGATTGTATTTACATATTACTGAGATTGGAAAGAATTAACTCTATGATAATTAAGCTCTTTGTAGCACAAGGAGAATAGTCTAACTTGGAGTAGAAGTTTGGTCGAGGCAGACTATAATTTCTTACAATTATTAATATAAAGATCAGAAGAATGTTAAATCTCACATGGCAGTTTTGAGACTTTATTAATGTAAGAACCCACATAGCTGATGCTCCAGGTTTTTTATTCAAATCTGAAAAAAACTTCTGCCACTTTCTCCTCAGACCACCCCTAACATAATGTAATGCCACGCCAGCAGAGGGAGCCCTCACCCATGGACTGACTGTTGCTGCTCCCTCTGCTGCTTCATGGGTTACTTCCTGTTTTCAAGCCAAGTTGCTGCTGTTGTCCCCGAGCCAAGCCAAGCCACAGTTGATCTTCATGAGCCAAGCCAAGTTACAGCAGATCTTCATGAGCCAAGTCAAGTTGCTGCTGTGTTCCCCGAGCCAAGTCAAGCCACAGTTGATCTTCATGAGCCAAGCCAAGTTACAGCAGAGCCCACGCTCCCAAGCCACATGCCCACAACCTCCACACCCTTGAAACCGGCAGGCATCCCACTATCTACTTTGCTGCCTGTCATGGCGATCGCCATTTTGAGCATGTGGGCTCACACTGCGCTCCAGAGCCCTTGTCTGTCCACGAGTCTGCACCAGAGGCCTCGTCTGTTCACGAGTCTGCGCCAGAGGCCTCGTCTGTCCATGAGTCTGCGCCAGAGGCCTCTCTAGTCCAAGAGTTTGCGCCAATACCTCCTGAGGTGTCAGCATGCTCTGTAGAACCTCCTAAGGAGGTGGCGTCCACCCATGAACTCACTGCCACGTCTGACCATGAATTCACGCCTATGCCTCCAGAGGTGTCAGCTTATGCTGTAGATCCTTCAAAGGAGGCGGCGTCCTATCATGAACTCTCGGCCCATCATGTCACGGCCAAGGAGGCCTTTCATGAACTCTCTGCCTGTCATGTCACGGCCAAGGAGGCCTATCACGAACCCTCTGCCTGCCATGTCACGCCCAAGAAGGCTAATCATGAACTCACTGCTCTGCTATAGATGTCATTTGTTCTACTGTGGATATCTGTGCTCCTGTCTGCTCTGCCTGCCTCGCCATGGCTCCCTGTTCTGCCTGCTCTGCCTGTCCCACAATGGCTTCCTGCTCTGCCTGCTCTACCTGCCCCGCCATGGCTGCCGGCTCTCCCTGCTCCACCATGGCTCCCGGCTCCTCCGAATCAAACATGGTGGACTTCTGCTCCAGTGGTACACTGTCTGCCATTGCTTTACGGCCCAGGTCCTCTAGTGTTCCACTGTCTGCTACTGCTCCACGGCCCAGGCCCTCCAGTGTTCCACTGTCTGCCATTGCTCCACGGCCCAGGTCCTCTAGTGCTTCACTGTCTGTCCCTGCTCCACGATCCAGGCCCACCTCCTCTGCACGGACCTGGCTCCCCGTCCCACCCCCTGTTTTGCCTCTGTTCCCCCACCCTCCTGGACTGTTGTTGCTTGAGCGCCAGGAGTCGCTCCTAGGGGGGGATTCTGTAATGCCACGCCAGCAGAGGGAGCCCTCACCCATGGACTGACTGTTGCTGCTCCCTCTGCTTGCCTGTGCGGACTCTACCAAGCGTTTTCTCTGTTTTCATTGCCTTGTTTTGTTATTTCCCATGGTTTAGTTTCTTAGTCATTATTTTGCCTTGTTTTTGCAATAGTTTTTGCCTAGTTTCATAGCCTTGTTTATTTGTTACTTTTGGACTGCTCACTTGGACTTTGACCTTCTGCCTGTTTATTTGGACTAGTCTTTTGTCTTGCCTTCGTATTACTGTTTGTTTGGGATCGACCCTGCCTGTCTTGACTACGCTGTGGTTAATAAAGCTCGCATCTGGATCTTACACGCTTCCCTGGAGTCCTGTTACACATAAATGCACAGACTCCCTCGGCAGAAGAACACCCAAAAATGTGTACGTTTTCAGTGATGGGTAGGTTTAGGGGTGGGGTTAGGTGTAGGGCATTCATACAAATTCATACGTATTGTGCAACTCGTAAAATACATACATTTTAGCTAAAAGCATATGAATTTGTACGAGTGAGGTCGTACTAATTCGTATAAATTAGCGACCTCGTAAAATATGTACAAATTCCCGTGAGATTGGGTTGAACATACATGCACTTAGATCACACCTGAACAGAACATTCAGAACAACAGAACACTCTTCAGACTTGATACAGTATGTTAATTTCACAGACAATGCAAGAAATAAAATTGCAAGTAGCAATTACAGGAACAAATTAGCTTAACATTCTCATGACACAATGAAAAGACTTCACAAGATTTCACAAGTTCGCCTGCCCATTCAGTCCTGCTTGATAATGGTAAACAAACTTGGCTTGCTGCCCCCAAAGGAGACTCAAACGAGAGGCTCAGCTTGAGCTCCAGCTCCAAGTTAGAAACTCCCAAAAAATATATGATGGTTTCTTTTGAATTATTTTTGACTCATGAATATAAAACTTTTCTAAGATAATTAACAGATTAATAATGTAAATCTGTTCATCAGAAAAAGATGGATTTTTTAAACAAAAATATAATGAGGTTCAAAATGAAGGGCTTTGCTTATTTTTGTTTTATGTCTATTATAAAGTCAACTCAAAATGAAAGAAAAGGGCAATAGAAAAATAAATGTTCAATATCTTCACTAGATGTGTTACAAAAGTTACCTGCTAACAGCTACATTTACAGGATAGCATCTGTGAATCATTTTGTAAAGTACTTCTACTTTATTAGAAAGTACATATTTATACGGTAACATCCAAATGCTGTGCCAAGATATACAATGAGGATTAAGCCATTTTGGTTTACATGGAGGACTGGATCCAACATTAAAATAATTTCTTATAAATCTGTTATTAAAAGGTTTGTCAAAAAGGAGAGACAGCATAGTTTATTTGTCTCACAGGTTTTTTTTTTCTTCTTTCGTTTTATGTGAGTAAAAATGTAACCTAAATAAATATAAATGAGCGTACATATTTTGTGTAAGCTTATTTATTTAGTTGTATACCATTTTATTTTGTTTTTCCGTTCACAAATGTGTGGCAGATGCATGATGACATGTCAAAACTCATGTTCTGTTTATGGTTTATGGATATTTGCACATTTATGCATTATTAATGGATCTCAGACATTCATATATGTATTTTTTAATCTAATTTAGTTTTTGACATTCTAATCTTGCCTGTTAACAGTTTTACAGTGTATGATATCTGTCAGAAAAAAAATGAACCGAAATGCACATCCCTAATACGATTATTATTATTATTATTATTATTATTATTATTATCACGGTCATCATCATCATCATGGCTGTTGCTTATTTTTCCAAATACCTGCAGTACTCCAATTTGACACAAGGAAAAGTGCATACGTCTGCTCAGACATTGATGTGCTTTAAGCACTTTTCCACGCAAAAGACTGTGTTTATAAATATGAACATTCCCGTGGCACAGTCTGAGATCAAATTTGTGCGTACGCATATAAATGTGGCCCCTGGAATACTCTCTCTGACCATCTAAGGACCCCACAGACTGTCAATGCTTTTAAACGTGGCCTCAAAACCGACCTTTTGAATGATTCTTAACATTTCTTTTTGTTTTTAATCTGTAGCACTTTGGGATTCTGTGTGGATATAAATTGCGTTATAAATAAAATGTATTATTATTATTATTATTACTCCTAGCCATGATTGACAGGACTGAATGATTAGGCTCCTCCCAAAACTGTTTATAACTTCATCAAACTGTGCAGATACCACAGTTTACATAATCATTTAAATGATAGTGATGGATAAATTGGTATCATTTCTGACCAGTAGGGGGTGCTGTCACTAAATCTAGTATCTATCCACTAACTTTTGTGAGACTTGGTTTGGAAATCATGTGAGGAAATTTTGGTTTTAAAAGCACTGCATAATGTAAAGGAAAAAAAGCAAATCACTCCTAAATAACATGTTAAACATCTGTGTATGAAGTGATGATCAAACTCACCTGATACTGTCAGTGTAACTGCATGACTCATTTGTGACCAGTGTGATCCCACCCAGCACCAGACGTCATTTGGACGTCGTTTTTTGGGCTAAATCAAGTCGGCTCGTCATGGACTTCTTTTAGCCCAAAAATCGACTTTGAAAATTGGTTGTTGTTTGGTCCGTCGGATTTAGTCCTAATTTAGTCCAAAAATCGACGTCGAAAATTGGTTTTTGTTTGGTCCGTCTAAATTTGGTCCAAAGTTGCCCAAAAATCGACGTTGAAAATTGGTCGTTGTATGGTCCGTCGGATTTAGTAGTAATTCACATCCGGGATATTTGCTCGTGTGCGCGCCTCACTCATTTGAAATATTTTTTACAGACGCCATTTTCTTTCATCGCGATGCGGAGCATATGAGGACGGGAAACAACGAAATAAAGTGTTTAATCTTACGCACAAAATGTGTTTTGTAACATCATATCGTTTTATAACGATATTAATGTGCTGTATGCCGCTAAACTTTTCTCAAAGACATTTTTTCCACTCGCCAGACGAGAGCGCTGTGCAATTAATGTTACTAATTAACTTTTTTCTTTGAGAGATAACGTTATTTCCTTTCACTCGCGATGCGGAGCAGACAGGACAGTTGGTTTTATCAGGGAAAACACAAAAAGTAAGTGTTTTACCTCATTTACATTATGTATAATAATTATGACCACCGTATTTCTGTGTTGTGCTCTCCTGAACTTTTTCTCAGAGAGATATTTTCTTTCAATCACGAAGCGGAGCAGACGGGAAAGTTGGTTTTATTAAGGAAAAGTGTTTTACTTAATTTACATTATGTGTAATATTACTTCATGATGATATTAATATGCTGTGTGCACCTAAACATTTCTCACAGATATTAATTGCTATGCAGCGCTGACGTGGAGGTCACTTTTAACAGGGAAACTTGAAGTAAGTGTTTTAGCTCATTTAAAATTTGTGTTTTATAACGTCATATGGATTTATAGTGATATTTATGTGCTGTGCTCTCCTGAACTTTTTCTCAGAGAGATATTTTCTTTCAATCACAATGCAGAGCAGACGGGAAAGTTGGTTTTATCAAGGAAAATGCCAAAAGTAAGTGATTTACTTCATTTACATTATGTGTAATATTACTGTATGATGATATTAATAATCTGTGTGCACCTAAACATTTCTCATAGATCTGAATTGCTGTGCAGTGCTGAGGTGGAGGTCGCTTTTAAAAGAAAAAAAACACTAAAAGTAAGTGGTTTATCTTATTTAAAATATGTATTTAAGTAAGTGTTTTACTTCATTTACATTATGTATTTTATAAGATAATATTACTTTATGATGACATTTATACATTCTGCGTGACATCTGCTTTCTTTAATGGGCGCACACTGAACATTCAAGTCTGGAGCGGAAGGAGTTACCATGGAAACGGGGCGGAAACTCAACTGTCCAGCAGCAAAACACGTCTCCCACTGTTGTTTTTACAAATTTCAGGTAAGTTTAGTCTCTAATATTACACAAATAGTACATACATGTGTTCCTGACACTTTCTTTCAGGTAAATGATACACTTTTGTTGAATATTTACTTTATAGAAATGGTTTATTGTCTTCATAAAAAGTCTGTTAGCATCTAAACTGAAGGCTAATTTATTTAACCTAGAAGTATGCAGTATACGGTTAATCAGATACAAAATTAACATGGAGCCTGAAAATGAGCTAAAAGTACTTTAAGCATGTTTTGACCTTTCATGGTGAACAAATATTGATTCCACTTGTCCTGTGACTTCAGCAGTTTCAGAAAAAAACTTCTACGACACAGGAAAAGTTCCTGATTTTAAAATTTCTGAAGAGAGCTGCTGACAGAGATATAAAAAACACAGGTGATCTGAGAAAGCTTATTAAATTAATTTATATGTATCTTTCTTAATATATTTAGCCTATATTACCATGCAGCTGTAATTTTCTTTAGCAAAATTATATATATATCTATATACTTTTATGTTTGTTTGCTTGTTAGATATTTTAAAAGGACTTTAACATACAAACATAAGTAACACTGTATATGAGCATTAAATAAGTAAAAGTAAAAATGTAAATTCTGTTATTAAACTGTATTGTTTTGTATATTCTATATGTTATTTATTTTTCTTTTCTGTATTTCACCTTTGCTATAGTTTACTTCTAATAAACCTGACATTGTATAATAAATATTGTTGACAGATTGTTTATGTTCCTTCCTAGAATCTTCCATGCTAATAGCCGTGCAGCAGAGTTGAAGTGTATCTCCTGTCAAAGAACATCTCTAGACATTATGAACCATATGACCAGTAAGTAATACCTTAAACATGCACTACCATTCAAACGTTTAAGGGTCAGATTTGTCATGTATTTGAAATAAGTCTTTTATGGCAACAACTGCTGCATTTATTTGAATAAAATACAGTAAAACTGTAATATTGTGAAATTACCATTTTTAAATAACTATTTTCTATTTCATTATGTTTTAAAAAGTGATCTAACCTGATTTTGCAGCATCATTATGCTTACACCGTGTCTACACTGGACGCGAGTGGCACGACACGACAAAATACAGTAGAACCCCTTATAATCATTGATGCTGTGTATACTGGATGCATCGAGTAAACTGCTACCGCATTCTATTTATGAAGAATTACATTTTACAATGTATTCGCATAGAAAACAGTTATTTTAAATTGTTATAATAATCATTACTGTTTTTATTTATGATCAAATAAATGCAGTTTTCTTGGTGAACATAAGAGACTTATTTCAAAAACATAAACAAAACTGACCACAAATGTTAATAACACAAGGGATACAAATATTAGTCCATTTATTCTAATAAAGTGCAAGAAGCTCTTAAAAATATTAACGTAAACAGATTTTTTTTTTTTTTTTTTTACCTTTGGTGATTTGTATTGTATACCAAGAATGCAATGCACAATGACGCAGATTGTCTGTCTATGCTGGATGCAAACCAGAGCGACCATTGAAAGTCATTTGAACTTTGTGTCAGTACATGGTAAATAGAACGCGGCATCAGTTTGCTGTCAGGGATTTGTAGTGTTGCGCTGTGCCTCATCCAGTGTAGACAGCATCACTGATTATAATAGGTTCTATCGTATTGTGTCGTATGTTGTATGCATTTTGCTCACGGTGTTAAAACTGGTATGATGCCATTCATAACTAATAGAACTTTTCTATTTCAGAGACTGAAAATCATCAATAAAACACAAGGTAATGATAACTTATTTTAAGAATATAGTAAGACTAACAAGAATAAATAAAAATGCATCTGTGACTTCATATTGCTTCTTATTTTTCAGTGGATTGATAGCTCCAACACCAATTAAGCAGACCTGAGCAGCTGATCAAGGATCACCAGAAACTCTGCAGAACTTCAGTACCCAGTCCTCAATAAGTCCTCAATACCCAGGACTGGAAACCAGAGTTGTAAGTCATCAATCTAACAGTCATCCTGCCTCTCTGAATTGTCATGTTTAGAGCATATTTCAGGAGATCTCAACATTGTCTCTCGAGGTCCACTTACATGTGTTTTGCTCCAACCTAGTCCAGTGCGTCTGAACAAACTAATCAAGGTCTTCAGTTTAACTATAAATTTACCTAAACTATGGGTGTGTATCTCTCAGGTCCCTTGATCATTAGTCAGTGGTTAAAGGAGAACTACACTTCCAGAACAACAATTTACAGATAATGTACTCACACCCTTGTCATCCAAGATGTTCATGTTTTTCTTTCTTCAGTCGTAAAGAAATTTCAGCATTTTTCTCCATATAATGGACTGATATAGTCCCGAGTTTGAACTTCCAAAATGCAGTTTAAATGTGGCTTCAAACGATCACAAATGCAGTTGTATACGATCCCAACTGAGGAAGAAGGGTCTTATCTAGCGTAATGATTGGTTATTTTAATAAAAATAATACAATTTAAATACTTTTTAATGTCAAATGCTTGTCTTATCTTGCTCATCCCAACCTCTGTTTTGTTCCGGTTCATAAAAGTTAGTGTATGTATCTCATGTTCTCCCTCAACTTCAAAATCTTCTTATATCGCTGTTTTACCTTTTTTGTTAAGGGAGTTTGATCTTCTTTACATGTTCACTTTGAAAACACTGTGTCGGTACTTCTGCAGTGATGTAGGATGATTTCGAAATTAGTTGAGGGAGAAAATATGATCGGAGTTCTTCGACATACCCAAACTGTCTTGAGTCAGAATACACAGAGTTCAGGCAGAGTAAGACAAGATGAGCGTTTGAGATTAAAAAGTATTTTAAATGTATTCTTTTAATAAAAATAACCGATTGGTTCGCTAGATAAGACCCTTCTTCCTCGGCTGGAATCATTTACAACCACATTTGGGATCGTTTGAAGCCACATTTAAACTGCATTATGGACTTTAAAAATATCAGTCCACCATATCAGTCCATTATATGGAGAAAAATGCAGAAATGTTTTCCTCAAAAAACAATTTCTGTACGACTGAAGAAAGAAAGACATGAACATCTTGGATGACAAAGGGGTGAGTACATTATCTGTGAATCTTTGTTTTGGAAGTGGACTTCTCCTTTAAGGGATGCCTTAATCACAAAATTTTTACTGTGCACTGAAATGTGTGCTCCCTAAATAGCTGTGAAAACCAGGAAGCGTCGATGCTCACTACGTTCCCTTATAGGAAGTTCTGAAGCTCAAAACTTAAGAGATAATTCACTACAAAATGACATGTGACTGATTTTAAAACACAAACCAATATCATATTTCAGCATAAACATACATCACTAGACAGGTAATGTCTAATCTAGCAAACATTTACAATTTATTTATGGCTGAAATCTTGCACATTCATGTAACAAAGTATTTATCATAATGTACTGTAAATAGCATTAAAAGAGATATTCAATGCTTAATAATGCTGTGTGTAAATATCAGTAGTGATGCTGTACAGTGAGGATGGAAATAGTCACCAGTGTGTAGTGAGCCACTGTCCTTATCAATGTCTGAATTTGTAAACACAATTTATCAGTTCACAACCTAGCAAACTATTAAGGTGATTGAGACGCACCCTCTGTATGGCAGTGGACTTTGAGGGCCAGAGTTGAGAAGAACCCCTGACACACTAATTAGTTAATAATCACTCATGAAGAATGATTACACTTTCATTTGAACAGAAATATGCAATATTTGACTCATATTCAGTGATGTTATTTTTATTTTCTATTTTGTTTTGTGTCAATCACAGCTAAATAAAACCAAAGTCCATTCAGCCACAGGTCACTGCATCTTTTGCTGTGCAAGTTTTTTTTTTTTTTTTTTTTTTTTTTTTTAAATGTCAAACACATTCTCAGTATTTATATATGTTTTAGCTTTTATAACCATTTTAGGGATCACTGTTTCAGTACAGTTCTTATGTACTATCCATTTAACATTTCAGCAGCTGAATTCTTTTAGTACTTGCATAGTAATTTTAATTGTACCACATTTGTGATGCATATATAGGAAGTGACATAAAACTGTGTTGAAAATTCTAGAAAATTGTTCTCATGCTGTAAGTCAGTTCCCACTCTTTTGTTTATTTGTTTGTTTGTTTTTAACATTTACATTTTGGTTCTTGTTTTCTTTCTCATTTTTAGATGCTGGAGAAAAAGCAGCCAGGCTAAAGCATTTAAAGTGGAAACTTTTGTCGTGGCTCAAAAATCCAGGATTGGGATGGTGGAAGGAGCAGAAGAAGCAGAAGATCAGAGATCAGGCAGAGATCTACTGATGCCCCTGAGGGAACCGTTTAACTAATGTGTTTGGTTAAACCAAAAATTTTCAGCACTCACCTTCATGTCTTTCCAAACCTGTAAAACTTTTGGTCATCTTTGAAACATAAATGTAGATCTTTTTAATGAAATCTGAGAAATTTCTGTCCCTCTATTTCACACTTTATGCAACTACCATTTTCAAGCCTCAGAAAGGTAGTAAAGACAGCATTAAAGTAAGCCATGTGACTCCAGTTGTTTAACCTTAATTTTATGAAGTGATGTGAATGGTTTATATGCACAAAAAACATTGCATTTTTATTCACACACAAACAAAAATCTTATGGTGCTTTTGTGAAAATGCGTTGGAGATACCTAATGTATGAATAAAGATGTAATTTTGTTGTTGTTGCTGTTTTTTGCATACACAAGGCATCTGTTAAAAATATCTTTATTTGCATTCTGCACAAAAGTTTTTTATGGGTTTGGAGTGACATGAAAGTAAGTAATTAATGGCAAAATTAGCATTTTTTGGGTGAGATGTGTTCTAATGTGGTTAGAATTGGTCATTGTCCTGTGTTATAAACATTTTCAGTATTTCAAAGATTATTGTTTTGAAAAATCAGTTTCAAATAAATACTGCTCCTTTGAAAGTTCTATTTGAAGAATACTGAAAATATGTTTTCCACAAAAAATATTGGGCAGCACAACTGTTTTCCACATTGATAATAATCTGAAATGTTTCTTGAGCAGCAAATCATATTAAAAATGTTTTCTGAAGGGTCATGTGACACTGAATACTGGAGTAATTATGATGAAAATGTAGTTCACATGAATAAATTACCTTTCACAATGTATTCATATAGAAAACATAGTTATATTTTATAATTTTACTGTTTTTACGGTATGTTTAATCAAATGCAGGCTTAATTTGTGAGCAGGAAAGTGTTTTTTACTTGAAAGATGTATTTAATGTGTCAATAAATGTTTTAGTACTCTTTTGTGAATTGTCTTATTTTGAATATGAGATAAATATAATCATGAATTTACGGTTGAAATTCGGCCTGAAAAAGACGTCTTTTTAACTTTCACTTTACAACCATATTTAGACGTAATTTGGACGTCTTTTTATAGACGTCTTTTCGTCTTTCACTTTTCGACCAAATTTTCACGTTGTTTAGACCTCTGGCATTGTCGTCTTTTCGACGAGTTTTTGCTGGGTGGGTCACTATATCAGCAATTCCACAATTACTGTCTTTAAATAAAGCAGCAAAACATCAGTACTTGTGGCTCATCATTGCCTGAAGCACAAGCTCTACTCTCCAGCACAATGGTGACCCACAAAACTAAATTAAACTGACAGATCTCTCTTGTACAAAAACACATCAGTTAGGCACAATTAAATATTTACTCTCCCTACCAGTTAATGACTTTGCATAATTGTTTTTCTATGAACACTCACTAATATTTTAGTGAAAATAACTTGATTTGCTCGGTAAATCTGACTGTTATGTTTTACAGTATATTATTGTTTTTTCTTGAATTAACGGTAATCTACTGGCAGCTCGGTTGCCAGCATGTTACTGTTTTTCTACAGAGTGTTGCCGTAAATTAATTACAGTTTATTACTGTTAAATTACATTTCATGCTGTTTTTTACATCTTTAACCCTTTAAAACCCACAGCAAAATCCTCAGTTTTAAATGAACACTTATAATGTGTCAACACTACAGAGTGTTTGAGTAATACTGAATTAGTGCTGAAGTTAATGAGATAATTATATGATTGATCACGTTCTGATTGAGCATTAGTGATGAACACCAGCTGTTAACAAACAAAATTGCTGAATGAAAGAATAACACAAGAACAACTGAGTTCAGCCACAGCCTTAGATGACATCAACTGAAATAAAAGAAGACATTAAATCTCTCAAGATCTGATTAAACTCCTAAAACAGCATTACCAGCTTCAGTTATTACCACACTGACTTTATTTCTGTCAGACGTCTACAGAAGAGAGTTGCAGAGGTTTAGGTTTTTTTTTTTTCTTTTACTACCACGGTGGAGATCAGTGTTTACTTTAGTTGGGCTGTTGAACTGTGACATTTTAAGGTAGTTTTAGTTTAGTTGTTGTAATTGTGTATGTTTACAACATGCTTGTTATGAGAAAAAAAAAAAAAAAAAAAAAAAAGTAAATGACTAAAGGAAATCTAGAATTGTTTATGGTTTGGTAATGACACAGGTTTTATCCAGTGTCTTTTCTTTTATTGAATATTCATATGAAATTAAAAAAAAAAAAAAAGAACTGGGTTTGTGGATGTAAAAAAGACTATAGTGTAATTTAGATACACACATCAAGAATCATTGTATGAATCTCAACAATGGTGAGAACAAGTCATAGGTGAGGTTTTGTAGTGTGCTGATACCCAGCATGCATTGCAGCATGAAGCTTTCGATTGTCACCATTGTTGAGATTCATATGCTGATTCTTCATGTTTCTATTTAAGGTGGTCTATATAGGAAAACTCATGTAGAGAATAGTGAATAAGGGTGTAGAGTTTGATTTTGAACGCTGTTAATTCACGATACATAGCAGCAGGCCACTTTTTCGAAAATGACAAATAATACCCAGAATGCACTGTTTAAATGGAAAACAGCACGTTACTGTCAAAATTTGGCTGTTTTTTTACAGCAATTTTTAACAGTGTGCGTCAGACTCATTAACAGAACTGAATGTGTGTTCCTGTCGATCACTGAAAACACTGGTTGAACCTTCTTTATACCAGCTGTAGCTCCAGCTAGTGACTCCTTCACCATAAATGTCACACCTGAGAGTGACTGTTTCTCCTCTGAATACATGTTGAGCAGGTTTAATGGTCACTTTAGGTTTTGGTCTTTCTGTACAACAATAAACAAACAAAATACTTAAATAAATAAAATAAAATGGTGATAAATAATATAATACAAAAACATGCCACTTTAAAGGTGTGTTCACACTTTGATTTGTTTGGTTTATTTGGTCTGGACCGAAAAGGAAAATGACACATTTGGTCCTGGTCCGCTTAGCGTTCACACTGACATTTTTGACAGCGAACCTAAAAATATGAACCTAAAAGCACAGTGAAACATTCACTAACCTGACTGATGGGTTGCATGATGTATATGTCTTGACGGAACTCACCGAACATTACAAACAAAAGGAAAAGGTGTGTTCAACATAAAGTGGTGCTGCGGGTGTATGACATCAAAGTACCCATTCACTGATCGCTCTGCTCAGCGCCGCTTTAAGTCGAATACACCTAATGCCGTCTGCTGGACTAAGCGTGCTTATTGTTGTGTTTAAATTATTTCCCACCCAGCAAAAACTCGTCGAAAAGACGTTGAAAGGACGACAATGCCAGAGGTCTAAACAACGTGAAAATTTGGTTGAAAAGTGAAAGACGAAAAGACATGTTTTTCAGGTCGTCGAAAAGACGTCTATAAAAAGACGTCCAAATTAGTCTAAATATGGTTGTAAAGTGAAAGTTAAAAAGACGACTTTTTCAGGCCGAATTTCAACCGTAAATTCATGATTATATTTGTCTCATATTCAAAATAAGACAATTCACAAAAGAGTACTAAAACATTTATTGACACATTAAATACATCTTTCAAGTAAAAAACACTTTCCTGATCACAAATTCAGCCTGCACTTGATTAAACATACCGTAAAAACAGTAAACTTACAAAATATAACTATATGTTTTCTATATGAATACATTGTGAAAGGTAATTTATTCATGTGAACTACATTTTCATCATAATTACTCCAGTATTCAGTGTCACATGACCCTTCAGAAAACATTTTTAATATGATTTGCTGCTCAAGAAACATTTCAGATTATTATTAAAACAGTTGTGCTGCACAATATTTTTTATGGAAAACATATTTTCAGTATTCTTCAAATAGAACTTTCAGGAGCAGTATTTATTTGAAACTGGTTTTTCAAAACAATAATCTTTGAAATACTGAAAATGTTTATAACACAGGACAATGACCAATTCTAACCACATTAAAACACATCTCACACACAAAAAAATACTAATTTGGCATTAATTACTTACTCTCATGTCACTCCAAACCCATAAGAAACTTTTGTGCAGAATGGAAATAAAGATATTTTTAACAGATGCCTTGTGTATGCAAAAAACAGCAACAACAACAAAATTACATCTTTATTCATACATTAGGTATCTCCAAAGCATTTTCACAAAAGCACCATAAGTGCTTGTGTGTGTGAATAAAAATGCAATGTTTTTTGTGCATATAAACCATTTACATCACTGCATAAAATTAAGGTTAAACTGGAGTCACATGTATTACTTTAATGCTGTCTTTACTACCTTTCTGAGGCTCGAAAGTGGTATTTGCATAAAGTGTGAAATAGAGGGACAGAAATTTCTCAGATTTCGTAAAAAAGATCCACATTTA